>NC_045756.1:8613999-8617864 GCF_008692095.1 Etheostoma spectabile
TAGCGCCCCGACAGAGTGGCGAGAGAGGTGAGGAGGGACATAATGGCCGATGGACCCCCTCTAAAAGGATGTTTTGCGAGAGGTGGGAGAGGAGGTGGGGATGGTGCGAGGGCTCCCGGGTCTCGGGGGATAGATTTGCAAGTGGAGATAGTCCGATTCACCTCTCCCTGACACTGACGCCCAGGGGCCCGGGGCGAGCAGTCAGCGTGTGGTCAAGGCAAGTACGACCCCACCCCCCACAGCCTCCAAACACGTACTGTCTCACACACACACACACACAGAGAAAGTACATGTCCGGGCAGAGAGGTAATTTGGTGCTAGGTTCTCTCCTGGGGCCCGCTGTTGTGGTGCGAGTGCCGGTGTCACTGGGTCAGAGCTGAAGTTTTCCACCGAAGCTTTCAGAGTCGATTAAAAGGCAACGGTGGCCTGCTCGCCACGGCACACGGTCACAGTAAGAGGAGGACAACAACAGCCTCACCTGGACGCACACACCCCCGCATGCTGCGCACAAAACATTTGCTTCCAAAGTGCCAGTGGTCTCGTCCAGGCTTCAGACGAGATCCAGCCACAAGTGTAATTTACAGAGGGGATTTTTGGTCGGGGGGGGCTCCAACCTCCCCCAATAATTGAAACTGGCCAGTGTATCCAACAATATTTGAATTGAAATTATCACTCCTATCGGTACGAGAAAGTTACTACACTTTGCTGTACAGTAGGGGATTTCAGATGTGTTTACGTTCATTGTTGCCTCCAAATAAAGCAGTTTAGATAATCTGACTAACACCCCCCCTCCCCCCAACAATATTTGAAGTGAAATCATCACTCCTATCGGTACGATAAAGTTACTATACTTAGAGTTTTCCTGTGCAATAAGGGATTTTCAGATGTGGATGGATTTCACATGTGCTCACTTTCAGATTTAGCCTCCAAATTAAGCAGTGTAGATAATCTGACTAAACTCATGGCTTGTTTCCAACTTGCTTATGTTTCTTTCCCCATTGGACCTCAATTTAGCGATATCGCCATGTTCCTTTATCGCGGCAAACACTTTGGTAAAACACAGTGCTAACATAACCAATAAATGATGGCCAATGTATAAGAAATGCCCTTTAGTAATGGTTAAATTGATCAAAACAGCTCTAAGGCATCTTCCAATTAAAGCAAATCAGAAACATGGATAGCCAACCGAGTACAAACAGTCATAAATGAAGCAGAATAACATGTCCTGCCAGAATAATATCGCACAAGCGTGTCAAATATCTCACAATATACACTATTAATATACATTTGCTGCTAATAATGAAATCTAAAACCTCCAATAGCCTCATTTTTTAACATAATGCATTTTAACTTTTGAGTTTAGGAATGACGCAAATTGGAAATATGTCAAGTTCAGTGTGATGTGCTGTGTATTAACACACAGTTCACATGAATAAACATCTGTCACATGGGGTCACTACTTGTAGAAAACATATGAAACACTTGGCTCCCTGAGCAACACGGATAACTTATTCTCCTGAATAGTTGTTTCTCAGAGGGAGGAACATTAACAGTAGCCCTCAAAACGCTGCTTCTTGCCTGGATTCCCCTCTTTTTTTTTTTTTTTTTTAAACCAGAAACTGTCGAAGGCTCTGTTAACTTTTTTCTTTCCGACCTGGAATTCTACCGACCCAGGAGTCCTGACTGAGCAGGTATTGGCACACCGCAGTTTGATTCAACAAGGTTTCGGGTGTATTTTTAATTTGTGGAAACATCAATCTGAACCTACGGTCCAGCAACCACGAGGGAACATCGTCTCCAGCAACCCGGCCCAACCCTGTTATTAAGTTGTAATTTAAACAACTCATTTATTTCATCGGGAACTGCAAAGAAAACCCCAGATTCTTGGAGTGTCTGTTGAGAAGGATTTCTTTCAGGGTTACACAACTTGCCTCTGAGCTAAGACAACTTTGTTACACATCGGGTGAACTACAAGTTCTTTATCTGATATGGTAAGCCATCGTAAGATGATGGGTTCACTCCAAATGATTCATTTTGTAAAAGTATGACTGATTCAAAACGTAACAAAGAAGTAGCCAGAACAGTTTTAGCAAAATGTAGGAGTCAGTTTTCCGTGCCAGCAGTATGTAGAACTCAATGTTTAGATATTGGTTTAAAAAAATGTTGTGTGTGATTAAAGATTAGGGATGTGTACCGAATTCATAACTTGTTAGGCACCGACCGAATTGCATCTAAAGTATCAAGTATTGAACAATGCTTCGTCATTCAACACTCAATTTACATCCAATGATAATACGCAATAATACCTTAGGAGGGAATCTCATCAGAGTCAGAGTTGCTTGTTGCATATAGCTTTCTCACTTATAGTTTGGGCCTCATAAAGCCTAAAAAAGGACAAAAAATGCAACAAAAACGTTAGAGGAACCCCTTAAACCTTTAAAAAAAAAAGCCCCAAAAACCTATACAGGCGGAAAAAAGCAACAAATGCCGAAGAAAGTGCCAAAATTATCCAAAATAAAGCCCAAAAAACTTTAGTAAAACATCGGGAAAGAGACAAAAGTCAGAATAAGGGGCAAAAATGTCGATAAGAGTGCCAAAAACGGTGGAAAAAGCAACAAAAACTTGGTGGGCAAAAAAGTTGATTGTGAACTTGATTTGATATGCGGGCCGGATCAAAATCTGCTAAAAAATCTGCCGGATTTGTCCCGCGGGCCTCGAGTTTGACACGTGACGGATAGAGTCGTGAATCAGCACATAAAGAGGGCATGAAGCATGACTGTGCAACATCTTGGTAGCTCGGCAACTACACTCTCCTGTAGACCTGTATGGCTTCGTTTTAACAAACGTCATGTTTCTGCATCTATGAAAACACCACGAATGGGTGGCTATCAGTTTATTAGACAAGGGGAGAAAGACAGCACCGGGTTCTGGGAGTCTTTGGGGGTAATTTAACACAAACACAGCGAGAGAAACCGACTGTTTCTGAAGGTAGTCATCCATCAAACGCTGAGGGGAACGTCCAGTTGGTGGCTCCAGCAGGCTTAGAATAGACTTTTGTTCAAACACCTTTAATAATTAAACACCTACTCAGCCCCTCAGGCTTCCCAAGATTGAAGACTTTCACAGTCCGGGGGGCGGGAGGGGGTGTGTGGGGGGGGTAGAAATCCCCTTCTCCTCGCTGCGCTGCTGTAACCTGGAGAGCTTGGCGGAGATGAGGTGCGGCGTATCCACCTAATGCCTTTTCCTTGCGCTGAATAAAACCCCTCTGACTCCTTAAGTACACTCATAAAAGAGGAAATACTTGGAATACATCCGTCTCGCCGGCTCTACAACGCGTATTTTCTGGCCCAGCTTTTACATAAAAAATGTTAGTGATAGTAAAATGTACCAGTCATCAGCATTTGTACATTTGATTTCTTTTTTTGAATGCCAAAGTCATCCGGCGTTCACGCCGTCACTGGTAGCTAACAGTGGCCACTTAAGTCCAGTGGGGAAGGAGTATTAAGTAAAAGTACTATTACCACACTGTCAAAATACTCAGTTACAAGTAAAAGTCCTGCTTTGAAAGCATTACTTAAGTAAAAGTAAGTAAGTATCACCAGGAAAATGTAGTATTAAAGTAAAGAAAAGTTGCTGTGTGTTTAATGGTCTCATCATCTCAGCTGGGCCTGTAGGCCGTTATATTGTTGCTAGGTTACTGTATAATAAAACATCAGATTTCATAAACTAGATGTGTTTTTGTGTGCAGAGATCCTAATGTGTAAAGTAACTAGTAAGTAAAGCTGTCAGATGAAGTAGTAGAGTAAAAGTAGAATATTTCTCTCTGAGATGTAGCAGAGTAGAAGTAGAAAGTGGCATGAAATGA
>NC_045756.1:8617874-8618289 GCF_008692095.1 Etheostoma spectabile
GTAAAGTACAAGTACCTCAACATTTGGACTTAGGTACAGTACGGGAGTGCATGTACTTAGTTACATTCCACCACTGCTTAAGTCAAGCAGATGAAACTCTGTTTAGCAGCTCTTCAACATGGTGATGCAGCTGCCCAATGGGAATGGCATGGGAAACACTACCAGAAAAACAGTATTTTAAATGTGCAGAAAAACTTCAACGACTGCATTTACATGCACATAATCAAGAATCAAGAACTTTATTTGCCATTTGTGTTTTCACACACAGGAACTCTTGTGCAGTAGTTACTCCGAGTCAAGTTGAGTTTAAAAAGACACACAAAGCATTTCCATTGTAAATAAATACAATTTCACAAAACTAGTAAAAAGTACCATCCATCCATCCATCTTCATCCGCTTATCCGGTATCGGGTCG
>NC_045756.1:8618299-8618992 GCF_008692095.1 Etheostoma spectabile
AGCTCCAGCAGGGGACCCCAAACTTCCCTTTCCCGAGCCACATCAACTAGCTCCGACTGGGGGGATCCCGAGGCGTTCCCAGGCCAGGTTGGAGATATAATCTCTCCCTAGTCTGGGTCTTCCCGAGGTCTCTCCCAGTTGGACGTGCCTGGAACACTCCCTAGGGCCCAGGAGGCATCCTTACCAGATGCCCGAACCACCTCAACTGGCTCCTTTCAACGCGAAGGAGCAGCGGCTCTACTCCGAGCTCCTCTCGGATGACTGAGCTTCTCACCCTATCTCTAAGGGAGACGCCAGCCACCCTCCTGAGGAAACCCTTTCGGCCGCTTGTACCCTTGATCTCGTTCTTTCGGTCATGACCCAGCCTTCATGACCATAGGTGAGGGTAGAACGAAAATTGCCCGGTAGATCGAGAGCTTGCCTTCTGGCTCAGCTCTCTTTTCGTCACAACGGTGCGATAAACAGAATGTAATACCGCACCAGCTGCTCCGATTCTCCGACCAATCTCACGCTCCATGGTCCCTCACTCGCGAAACGACCCCAAGGTACTTAAACTCCTTCACTTGAGGTGGTAGGACTCCATCCCTACCGGCGAGCGCCACCCCTCCATCGGTTTCCTGCTGAGAACCATGGCCTCAGATTTAGAGGTGCTTTTTTGTAAAAAGTACCAATAAAAATAAATAAATTGCATTC
>NC_045756.1:8619002-8625883 GCF_008692095.1 Etheostoma spectabile
CAAAAAAATATAAATGCATATTGCCCTTGGCCCCTAAAGACGACCCCTTATAAAGATATTAAAGTGCACGGTTATTATTAAAAAAATAAGTAAATAAATAAGATGCACAGGTGTATTGCACAGATATGTTACGTTAGCTTTAGGTACTCATTCCGAAACAGACAACATCCCGACACGGGTTTCCGTGAGTAATGAAAGTGAATATTCCACTAGTATTTCTGTTTACATACAGCTGTGTAAAATAGGATTCTTATTTTATTTTATTTCTATTTTATTTTTTGGGGGAGGGGGGTGCGGACAGAACAGCAACACAATCCCTTTTTTTCCTTTAGCGTCTGACCACCTCAGCGCCACCTTTCCCGTGTACATGACCAAAGAATGCCCCTAAAACCTGAATAATGAAAAAATGCTGAATTTGGACAAAAATGTCTTATTCTGAATATCCAAACACAACATGTTGTTTAGACTTAGACTGAGACTTCTCTTTATTGATCCTTTGGGATGACTCCCGCAGGAAATTGAAAGTTCCAGCAGCAGTTTTTAGCAAGAACAAAGAAATAAAAAATAGATAAAAAGACAGTATAAAGACAACAAAATACCAATAAAACTAATAACAACAATAAGAACATTTGTCAAATAAACAAAGAAAAGACCATAAATTATTATTAAAGTGTCAGTGTTTAGTCCAGTGTTAAAAAATATTATAAAGTGACCAGGTGTGAATTTAAGTCCAGGTGTGCATGTGTGTATGTGTGTATGTGTACTGTATGGATGTATGTGTATGTTTACATGACCTGAATCAAATTCAGAATATTGTGCATAGTGTGCATGTAAACCGGCTCTTTGTAATCTCAGGTTTTTCAAAGGGTTTTCTTCTTCAGCTAAAGAAACGCTTCAAAGACACACAGTAATCATACGAGTTTGCCACAGGAATGGGAAAACGGAGCGCTGTAGAGGCCGATGCGTGCAGCGTGTCCGCCGCCGCCTCCTTTTTCCCGCCAACTTCTGCAACTCGGCGGGCTTCTTGCATCACCTGAAAAGTGTTTTTGTCCTCGCTGTAAGATGCACATCGTTCCTCTGATTTACTGAATAACAGTAGCATTTCATCACCTCGCCATCTTAACAACAACGAACAATTAGTTAACATTCAGCAGCAGTGGCGGCGTCCCCGGGGGGTTCAGGGGCACCATTAAAAGTCCCCGCTTTCACTTCCTGGACCTTTGCTGCATTGTCGTTGCTCATCTTCTCCCCCCTCAATACATGTCAGCCAGCCCTCTAATAAAGACCTAACATAAAAAAGAATATGAACAAACAAAAAAACCCAATTTAATTCATGAGGCTTGGGATGTGTTGTTGTTGTTGCCCGGAACAAAATGATGTTTTTTTTCTGTGCCATCTTTAATCTCTGTCAGTCAGGTGAAGAACTACAGTGATGCTGATAAGTTTAAAGTTGTGAAGTTGACTAAAAAGAGGAGTACAAAAATCATCTTTTGGAAATTGATCTTAATGTCATTATAAAATAAAATTGGAAAAAATCTAACTTAAGGACACCAATTTTCTTTGTAAATGAATAATGTATCGAATATAATGTGATAAAATACAGGTGGCATAATAAGTATGCCCCCCCCCCCCCCCATGTTAAGATACAGGGGGCATAAGTATACCCCCCCATGTTAAAATACAGGGGGCATAAGTATACCCCCCATGTTAAAATACAGGTGGCATAAGTATACACCCCCCTATGTTAAATTCCCATAGAGGCAGATTTTTATTATTAAAGGCCAGTTATTTCATAGATCAGGATACTATGCATTCTGATAAAGTTCCCTTGGCTTTTAGAATTAAAATGACCCCTAACCCTAACTCACCCATTGTTGAAAAAATCTTCTGGGGGGGGGGGGGTTCGGATCAAGATTGTGGCCCAAAGGACCCTAGGGTGAAATTACTCCGAACCATCACTTTAAGTCGAATTTTCACGTATCTGTACTTTACATGTTCACATCACATGTTACATTATATGTCATTTAGCAAATCCAAAGGGACTTAGAGTTTCTATATCTGCCAGAGGTTGCACGCCACTGGAGCAACTAAGGGTTAAGTGTCTTGCTCAGGGACGCATTGGTTGGTGTATCGCAGTGGGAATCAAACCCGCATCTCCCACGCCAAAGGCATGTGTCATAACCACTGTTGCATCACCACCCAAAACCCTTAATAGTATGCTTACAACAAAGTTCATAGTCAAAGTTTTTCTTTACTTTTACTTCAAAAAAATTAGGCACATTTAATATCAGAAAAGGACTTTTGATACTTTTGAAGTGCAGTAAATATCGGATACCTTAAGACTTTTACTCAAGTTATATTCTAAAAGGTAACTTTAACTTCTGCCAAAGTCCTTTTCTCATATGATACTTGTGCTTGTACTTGAGAATTGCTTTCAAGTACTTCGTACAAGACTGCTCTCCCCCCGATCCCATCTACTTAGTGACACCCATTAAAACGGAGAAGTAGCTCGAGGATTGTTTGTGTGTCAGCTGTGCGCTGTCCTCGGCGGGTCACGAGCTTCTCCTAAGAGTGGAGCTTTGCTTCCTGCCACATTAAACGCTCACTCCGTCCTGTTTCTGGTCCCGTGGGACCAAATAATGACTAATGCGAAAAAAAAGAAAGAGGGAAAAAAAAAAGGGGCTGCACATATGCTGAGAACAAGCACCTGAGAGAGAACAGCTGTCTTGTAAAAGGTCAATCTCCCACTGTTCCTCGGCCTCTCTCTCCCCCTATCTCTCTCTCTCTCCATTTCCGGCCTTTTCGGCCATCTCCCCTCTCCTTCCCACCCGTTGACTGACTCCAAAGTCACGTACTTTGGCTTTTTTCTTTTCTTGTTCTCACACACACATTGCTCTCTGTCCCTCTGCGCTGCACCTAGAGGATTCTTGGCAGAGCCTGACCACCTTGTAATCCCGTGTAGAAAAAAAAAGGAAGTGGAGTGGGTGGATAAATGTACTGCAGTCTGGTTTATAAAACTTGCCTGCGAGTGGATATATATGGGTCTCTTGAGGTGTTTGTTTTTCCCCGAGTGTAGTGTAGCTATCATCGTTACGCACATGTGGACCCCCCACCCCCCCCCACATACACACTTCCACACACACACACACAGACGCACACTTCCACACAAGCTCTTCATTGCAAGCAAACATTGACAAACAGTCTCGAAAAGGCAAAAAACAAACAGAAATCGAATTGGTTACATTTGGGTTTTTTGGGGGAGAAATTTCTCATAACCCGCTCGGCGAAACGAGGCCGCCGCAATTCTGCAGACAAACAAACACGGTTTGGAGCGATCACTTTCAATAAATGCCCTACTCACATATTTGAGGGCCAATATTTATCATGAAATCAGCGCAGCGGCCAGACGGACTAAACAAATCCCGAGCTCCCACGTCTCTTATACCAACACGCAGGCAAAAACCAACAGTAAACACACACACACTCACACACACACACACACACTCTGACACTACCGTGTCACTGAAAAATAGCCTCAAACTATAAGTAAGGCAGAGGTGGCGTTGTGCAGCACCCGTAACTTTTTTCCCATAAGCATGGTAAATATGCATTCATTGTGCAGTACCAGTGAGGATGACACAGACCTGTTAACATAAAACATTTTCATTTTTCACTTTTTGGAATAAGCGTGGGCTAAAAGGAAGACGGCATTGTATGGATGATGATCTGTCTGGAAGTGACATTCCCTGTTATTTATTTAGCTAATTTGCTGTTTTTCTGCGGGTTACACTATGGTGTCACGGCTGCTGTGATATGTTTTCTTTTAATTATTTTGTGCAAAGTAGGGCATGTTGTGTTTGGACATCGGACTGGAAGCTGTAGATGAAATTACTGTTATATTGGTGTCTGTAATTCAGTGGTAGATGGGCCACTTAGTGGCATGACACATAAATAAAATATCATTCATTTTTTCATTCATTCATATGTGTTTAGGCTCAAATCCCTGTTTTCTCACAGTGGTCCCTTCAATGTTACTCAGGACATTTTGGGGCGGAAGCTATTTCCTGTGGGCGGATCATGTGGGCGTGGCTGGTTGTCAAGGTGATGTTCTGGTGGCCGCAACAGCCAGGAGGAGAAGAGGAGGAAAAGCTGTGTCCCAATTCAATTCTAGCAGTATACAGTATAATATTCACTGTACTCTGTATGTACTATACCCAAAAGCATGTGGACACCTGCACATTACACCCATGTTATCTCCTAAACCAGCAACTACAGCTGTCAGATGAATGTAGTGGAGTAACTAAAGTAACTAAAGCTGTCAGATGAATGTAGTGGAGTAACTAAAGTAACTAGTAACTAAAGTTACTAGTAACTAAAGCTGTCTGACGAATGTAGTGGAGTAACTAAAGTAACTAGTAACTAAAGCTGTCAGACGAATGTAGTGGAGTAACTAAAGTAACTAGTAACTAAAGTAACTAGTAACTAAGCTGTCAGCGAATGTAGTGGAGTAACTAAAGTAACTAGTAACTAAAGCGCAGATGAATGTAGTGGAGTAACTAAAGTAACTAGTAACTAAAGTAACTAGTAACTAAAGCTGTAGATGAAGTAGTGGAGTAACTAAGTAACTAGTAACTAAAGTATAAACTAGTAAAAGCTGTCAGATGAATGTAGTGGAGTAACTAAAGTAACTAGAACTAGTAACTAAAGCTGTCAGATGAATGTAGTGGAGTAACTACAGTAACTAAAGCTGTCAGATGAATGTAGTGGAGTAACTAAAGTAACTAAAGCTGTCAGATGAATGTAGTGGAGTAACTAAAGTAACTAGTAGCTAAAGTAACTAGTAACCAAAGCTGTCAGATTAATGTATTGGAGTAAAAAGTAGAATATTTCTAGTATTTCGAGTAAAAGAAAGTGGCATGAAACAAAAGACTTGAATAAAGTACAAGTACCTTAACATTTGGGCTTAAGTACAGTACTGGAGTAAATGTACTTAGTTACATTCCACAACTGCAAACAGACAACATTTTGACCCAGTCATTCAGTTGATCTAACTGTAGCGCTTTAGAGACCCTCTTTTGGAGAGTGTCCATCAACAACACACAAATCACGCCGCTCTTTATCAACATGATGACATCTTTAATATCCACAAGTATTTAGCATGGAATTGGGTCACAGCAATGCTTTCAATCAAGCAGGCCTCAAATCAGACCTTTGACATTTGTCATATTGGTTCCGCCATTGCACTCAGCAACTGGGCAGCCAGAAATGTGACTGTTGCCTCCTTTCATGCTCCACCAGTGAGTGTTTGTTGCATCATGGTGTAATATGAAATGATAAAACATGCCATTTAGTTTCTGAAGCTTTTTCCTTACTTCCATTCCCCCTGCATGTGTATCTGTGTGTGTACTATGTGCAGTGTTTCACCCAGTGTATTGCAAGCCGGGTGGCCCACCAGGTCTAAGTGCCCCCCATCCTCCACCATGCCTAAACCACTGTCTGGGAATTATTTTTTAATGTACTGTATGTTCATTTTTAAATGGTTGGAAACTTAGACATGGTTTTCAAATCTCCACTTAGCTTTTAGCACTGACTTAATGCACGACCCTATGGAGTCTTTCTAACAGCTTTTTGAAAGTCTAAATTTTGTGATTTTGTCCATGATTCTGTTATCAGAGAAAAAGTATTTGGCCCAAAATAATGCTGCCATAACTCTGTCACTGGCCCGAACCTGACCCTTGTTTAAAAAAAAAACACTGCTCTAAACAACTTTTCTTGGGGAAACCATGGTGTGTGTGTGTACAAATGTGTGCATATGGCACTGAATAACAAAAGCAGCCCTGTACAAGCCCCCGGGTGGCTGAGAGCAGGTCTCAGAGCTCTGACTTGATGTTGGACTCTGTAAGTCTCTTTGCTGTGGTGACTTCTTCCTCGTCTTCCTCTTCCTTATCATCTGCATGCAAGATCAGGGGTGGATGTGCGCATGGGGTTGTGAGGTTGGGATAACGCGTGGGGGGGGCGTTGGGTACAGGCACCACGAGAGATGGCCAGGGTAACGTTACGGTCAGTGCCGCAATCTGCGTCACTCTTGAGCTGTGAGTAGAGTTTGGAAGTGGGGAATGGGGGGAAGGACAGGGAAATGAAATAAATCAGCATATAAAATAAGGAGGTAATGATGGTAGTGGAAGGGAGGGGGAGCAGGGCGACAGGTCTCGGCAGGGTATTTCAACCAACTGCTTGTCAAAAGTGAGGCGGCGGCAGAGTGCGTGACAGCTCTGACAAGAGTTTGCGGAGGTCGTTCAGCGTTTCTCTTTTGTGTGACAAGGGGAGGCTGGCGGGGGGGGGGCTGCTTCGGCAGCTCAAGACAGCCGAGGTCGCGGGAGCGGGTTCTAGTGGGTCGCATTAACGCCAACCTGCTTGTCATGACTCATGAAGTTTTGCTGAAAGAAGACAGACGGAGAAGATAAAAAGGCACGTTTCAAGTGGTCATGGAAGGCGAATCGGGCGAAAGGTGAATTAGCTCTACATGGAACCCAGCATGTACTTCCTCCTGTGGAAGGACGTGAATCTCATTACCTCCTGCGTGTAGTTCAGGGCTGCCGTGTGAAGAATGGAGCTCACCGTCAGAGTAGATGGTAGAAGTGGCCAGGCGCTGAGCCTATGCAGTCATCTTTAATCCATTTATCAGCCTGTAAGCACATAACTTATTCCTCTGATCTGACAGTTTGAGACTAGCTGTCCAATCAGAGCTTTCTGTTGCCTGACTAAAACAACTTTTGAACTTACAGGTTCCACCAAAACAAGTTCCTACCGGGGGCTATAGTGCAGAGGCATCGGGGCTCCGTTGGGCGCTTAGCAATGCCCAAGACAATTGTGATTGGTTT
>NC_045756.1:8625893-8626393 GCF_008692095.1 Etheostoma spectabile
AATAAACTAGAGCACGTTTTTCTCCCATCCTAGAATTTTATGCAAAATTGATTTCTCCACTGAAGGGAGATGAATGGAGACCAAAAAAAAAAAAAAAAGTCATGCATGCATTGACAAACGGTCACCATAATGTACAGTAAATTACACATGGCTTGTTTAAGATTTATTAGGACAATTCACATTAATCAACATTACTTTATCGCCAGACGGCTAATTTTCATCCGTAGTCCTAGTTGCTTAGCATGTACTGAATGTCTTTATGGTGAGAAGAAACACAGGAAGAACATGCCTCATAGGGGTAATTTACAACCAATCAAAACTGGCCAGTTCAACCCACCCAAAATGACATAAAGACATTTCCACCATAAATAGATGCAGAAAAGGCACCAGGTGTTGCAGAAAAGTTCACCAAAATATAGAAAATGGCGTGTTTGACATTAAAAATCTCAACCCATCCATCCATCTTCGACCGCTTATCCGGTATCGGGTCACGGGGGCAG
>NC_045756.1:8626403-8626511 GCF_008692095.1 Etheostoma spectabile
CCAGCAGGGGACCCCAAACTTCCCTTTTCTCGAGCCACATCAACCAGCTCCGACTGGGGGTCCCCGAGGCGTTCCCAGGCCAGGTTGGAGATATAATCTCTCCACCTA
>NC_045756.1:8626521-8632899 GCF_008692095.1 Etheostoma spectabile
TTCCCCGAGGCCTCCTCCCAGCTGGACGTGCCAGGAACACCTCCCTAGAAAAGGGCCCAGGAGGCATCCTTACCAGATGCCCGAACCACCTCAACCCAAACCACGCAAACTCCACACAGAAAGGCCTTACCCGGACCGGGGCATCGGACTCTGCAGTGCCAACTTACTGTGAGGCCATAGTGCGAACCACTGAGTCCCCGTGTCGCCAGATGTTTGTTCTAAAGGAGCTCAGCCTTGTCAAACACACTGGTATGGCCCTCTAACAAACAGATTTTAGCCTGTAACTCCTCCATCACCTACACCCGCTCAAAGCCCTTTCTTTCATATTTTTGCCTCATTGCGCAGTGGAACATTTGTTTCTCGGCATGGCCCCCATTTTGCTTTTGTCTTCCTGCCGCCTTTTCAACCCTGCCTCACAAACGTATTCTCCTGACCAATTGTCAGTAATAAGAGCTCAGCAGATTCAGCCATGAATATGCATATTAATCTCTCAGCACAGCACATTGCTAGAAACACCAAAAAGAAAGTTTTCATCCAATTATACTTCTAAATCAGCAACAATTACAACCGTATATATCATCTGCATATTTCAATTAATATTCAAATCTTGTATAGGGTTTTGCATGCAAATGTATAATATATTCAGGATTAGGTATATTACAATTAAATCTATCTCTATCCATCCTCTACCTTGCTTCTCCTTAATAAGCTGTGTTCCCTGGTAATGTTCCTGAACTTATTATAATGCAATATGCTCAGGCACAAGAATCACACATCCTTAATATTGTTTCTCGCAATTAACAGTGAGCCCGAGAAATACAAAGGGCCTCCTTCGTTAATGTGCACAGACACTCACATATAATGCAAAACAGAAAGGGGAGTAAACAGGTCTGTCTGACTTCCACACACATGCGCGAGTCAGTCAAGTGTTGCAAATCTAATTTAAATATATGAATGTTTTGCTTTGTCCATTTCCCTGAACTTGACTCGTCCACATCACGTCTCCGACGAATAGGAAACGATGCTGCTTAGTATTGTTGCCCGGCAGTCGGAGGAGGGATTGTGAAAAAAGGCGCTGTAAGACATTTGTCAATACTTTGTGCATTCGCCATCCGTCCAATTTATATGTCCTATACCGTGAAAGCTCGGGAGACTTCAATTAGACAAGTACCTGTGTCGGCTTGCTCTGGTCTACAGCTCCCACGAGCCCCTTTTGCTCTCATATTGAATCATGGAGAGACAGTTAATATTCCAGTGGAAGGCAGGATCTATAAAGTCGCCACCATAAACTAGAGAGGGGCCTTTGTAACATCCAAATAATAGCAGTAAATAAAGAGCTTACACCTGTACGGCGAAGGCCGAGTCCTCTTGCGGCCCCCTGACAGGTTGTTCTCTGCTGGCCTGCAGACGGCTGTAAACGCCCCGAGTAAAGAACCGTGAGCACTGTTAATGGATAGCTTTATTTCTAAAGCGTGCCATCTGCCATCAATCACCCCGAAGTATTGGGTTGCGGGGAAGCAAGTTAGCTTAAAGTCCCCCCTCTTCGTTCTCCTTCTCCTCTTCCTTCCCTCGCCAGGAGCCCGATAAAGATTGCAAGGGGGTCGGGGGGGAGATGTAGTGGAGGGCGGCCGCGCCGGTGCACCGGATCCCTGAGAGAATAAAGCATCAAACCCACTCAGCAGCACCACTAACAATAATAAAAAATGCCTTGGCTTAAAGGTGACATTCCCAATTTACGATTTTTTGTGTCTATAAAGTGTGTTCCTCGCCTCCTGACTCCTTCGCGCCCTGCCTTACAAGAACAATGCATTAAGTAAGGGGGTGGAGGGGGGGGGGGATGCCCATGGTGGGTGCCATGGGTAAATGGAAATTCTATCCATTTTACTAAACCGACAGGCTCCCACTATACCTGAGACTTTCAATTTTGCCGGCGTGACCTCCAAGGAGACATTTCTGTCTCCTCTCTGTCTACCTTCGCCTCATTCAATTCCCTGTTTGCTCTGACCGGCCCCTGCGAGCACCCGGGGGCCCGCAAAGCCGTTATGGATGAGCTCCGAGGCAATTCTGAAATAGGGAGAGAGGAGAGGAGCGTAGATCTCCGCTTGCCCTCGAAAAGATTTACTTCAGGGGTGGAAGATGGATGAAATCAGCCCCTTGTATCTCTTTTAGTGATTGTTTTTTTCTTCCGTTCTTTCTGCCCTTTTTTCGTGTAAAAGCAGGATGTCCCATTGGATGGGAAATGTGATGGATTAGGAGAGCCGAGATCAGAGCAAAACTACCAGCGAAGGTGGAGATGTGTGTGTTAACCCGAGTAATGTTGTGATCCAGGCCAGCTGATAGGGCCGCGGTGTCTCTCCCCAAACACCTATACAAGACTGAAGGAATCAGATTGACTTCATTTGTCCAGCACGCCATGGGTTGCGGAGAAGTTCTGACAAATGCGAGGCGGTAACAGAGATGGACAAAATATTTAATATGGCGTTATAGCCAGCTGTCAGTGGGCCTTCCATTTGAGCTCAGCAGTACGTCATTTTGTCCACAGCTGCTTTGATGAATATTTATTTTCTTGGCGTTTATTGTACAATTAACCTGCCGAGGAGTAACCTAAAATATGTGGATTTAAGTAGAGAAGTTCGGATAGCGATACCAGTATCGGAAAAGCCTCCGATATTGCATAAAATGCTCCTATCGGTATCGGAAAGTATGGGCGTTTATGAAGAAAATTCTACTTCAAAGTAGTTTATTTATGATCTTTTTCTATTATGACTCACTTTAGAGCCAGCCCACACAACAATGATAGTAATTCTATCACATCCATACATACAGGGATGGTAGAATACAGCTGTTAAACATGGTGAAATGGATGTATTTTTTTTAACGTGCTCAATCGGCCGACACGCAAGTTCAGGTATTGGATTCGGAATAGGGAAGGGAGTAATGGCATCGGATCCTCTCTAGATTTATGACCTGATAAGGATAGAGTATGGGTGCAGTTTCAGAGGTGTATTCTTTTCAACCA
Source organism: Etheostoma spectabile (assembly GCF_008692095.1). Lineage (NCBI taxonomy): Eukaryota > Metazoa > Chordata > Actinopteri > Perciformes > Percidae > Etheostoma > Etheostoma spectabile. The sequence continues at coordinate 8,629,541 of NC_045756.1, forward strand.
ATCGTGGAGGAAACGTTAAAATCTTACATAAAGTAGCGATAATCAGTATTGAGTAAATTCACTTCTCATCATTGTCCTTAAAAAAATACGGTCTTGAAGGAACAAAATCCTAAATATTTGAATTACGGGATATTTAAGATCAGCTGATTTATTGGGTTTGACTTGAAAAAAAAAACATTTGTATTTCAGTATCCAGCAACACAGAGACCGGTAACTGAGATGAGAAGCGTTATGTATTTTGAAGGAAGCCATTATTTGCTGTAAAAGGCCATTTGTGGCTGCGTTCGGTGACATGTTTAATTGTTCAAAAGCTATTAAGGTCCAGCGCTATCTGTCATTCGGTTTGTCATGGAAATCAACGGAAGCTCAAATTTCCAATGAGGTGTTCTGCCAATAACGCACCCTGGCAAAGTAGCGAAAACGACGTCCGGAGAGAAAGCAGAGCCTCTATCAGCGCGCAGATCAGCTGCGGGAGTGCCGTCTCGGCCGCTGATGGGAAACCGCCTGGACAGGAAACAGACATCACTTTCGCTTCGCTCTCCACTGCGGGGAGGTGATGGCACATAAAGTATTCCCGTGAAGGACGGCGGGAGAGAGGAAGCCGCCTGAGACGCGGCCAAGTTTCTATTGAGTTATGGACGTTTTCAGCAAAGAGCCTTCAAGTGCGGCACTCCTCAAAGTGACTGAGCATACACTTAGCACGGACAATATAAATGGAATTGTCGACGTTAGTGTTTCCTCATTCATTTTTTTCCCTCTGTTCCTCTTCAATCTCTTATTCTCTTTTATGCCTCTCAAGCATATGAAGAATGGCTCAAAAGCACATGTAGAGTATTAGATATAGATATTACTGCTGTGGGGCGAGGGCAAGACGTGTAAGGTATAAATGAAATTGTATGAAGCTTATTTAACCGTCTGTCATGATTGGAGCGCTGGGATCATAAGTGCATTTCAGTGACAAGCGTGACACGATGTAACAGATGAATTATTAAAGAAAGTCACATCACATCAGAGGGTTGAAAAGAAGAGTTGTTTGGCAGTTTGTAGCCCAAACTTTGTTCTGTCCTCAGCGAACGGAGGGATACTGCCTGTGACGGACATTGTTTTTGGAGATAACGGGACCTTGATTCGGCGTCGGTTAAGTCGCCATACGCTGCATCACTGATGGTGCTATAACCGTGGCTAATTGTATGTCTAAACCCTCTTTGGGGATGAGCGGCGCGTCGGGGATAGAGCGGCTCTGGCGTTGACAGTGATGGTTCATGGGATGACAAACAAACGCCACAGAGGATCAATGTGAAGAGGTCCATCTTCAAAACACTAGAGAGACGGGAAACGACAAAACTGATCTTCCGTGACAAGTGCCTGTGTCTTCTCAGAGAATTCAGCAGGGGTGCTTCTGTGTTTAGGGGATATTCTTTGCACTGCAAGGGGATGATAAAAGAGTTTTTGCTCTATAATGACTAAGTATTTGAAGAAATAACGGCTAACTTTTGACAAGATGTCTTCTTCTTTTTTTTTAGAATAACATGTTAAATTTTGGGTTATTGGGTCCTGTGATTAAGCCTAATTCTATATTAAGGATATAATAAATACTAAACACAGTGGATGGGAATACTGCTTCTGTAAAGGAGCATGGAGGGTGAGAACTTAAAGGATGTTAAAGCAAGCTGTGCCGGACAAACCAATGGCGTAGGCCGAAATTGTAATCTGGGCTGGCCAGTACAGAAGGGAGGGGGCAAACATTTCCCAGAAAAAAAGACTAGTAAAAATTAGATGTAGCAAAAAGGACAAACAGACAGACTGACAAAACAGCAAAAATGTTACCTTCCAACTAGAAGGTGACACGGGAATCAACCCCAATCCCGAGCATGACCTGCAGGTCTTGGTAACGTATTACCTGCAGGTCTAGGTACCATGCATGACCTGCAGGTCTTGGTAACGTATTACCTGCAGGTCTAGGTAACATGTATTACCTGCAGGTCTAGGTAACATGTATTACCTGCAGGTCTAGGTAACATGTATTACCTGCAGGTCTAGGTAACATGTATTACCTGCAGGTCTAGGTACCATGTATTACCTGCAGGTCTAGTAACAGTATTACTGCAGGTCTAGGTAACATGTATTACCTGCAGTCTAGGTAACAGGTATTACCTGCGGTCTAGGTACATGTTTCCTGCAGGTCTAGGTAACATGTATGACCTGCAGGTCTAGGTACCATGCATGACCTGCAGTCTAGGTAACGTATTACCTGCAGTCTGGTAACGTATTACCTTGCAGGTCTAGGTAACATGTATTACCTGCAGGTCTAGGTACCATGTATACCTGCAGGTCTAGTACATGTATTACCTGCAGGTCTAGGTACAAGTATTACCTGCAGTCTAGTAACATGTATTACCTGCAGGTCTAGGTACCATTATACCTGCAGGTCTAGGGTAACATGTATTACCTGCAGGTCTAGGTACCATGTATTCCCTGCAGGTCTAGGTACCATGTATTACCTGCAGGTCTAGGTACCATGTTTTACCTGCAGGTCTAGGTACCATGTAGTACCTGCGTCTAGGTACCATGTATTACCTGCGGTCTAGGTAACATGTATTACCTGCAGGTCTGGTATGTTACTGCAGTCTAGAACATGTATTACCTGCAGGTCTAGGAACCATGTATTCCTGCATTCTAGGTACCATGATACCTGCAGTCTAGTAACAGGTATACCTGCAGGTCATGTAACGTATTACCTCGGTCTAGGTAACTGTAATTACCTGCAGGTCTAGGTACCATGTATTACCTGCAGGTCTAGGTAACATGTATTACCTGCAGGTCTAGGTACCATGTATTACCTGCAGGTCTAGGTACCATGTATTACCTGCAGGTCTAGGTAACATGTATTACCTGCAGGTCTAGGTACCATGTATTACCTGCAGGTCTAGGTACCATGTATTACCTGCAGGTCTAGGTAACATGTATTACCTGCAGGTCTAGGTACCATGTATTACCTGCAGGTCTAGGTAACATGCATTTTAGTGCATGTATATTTAAATTGAAAAAGGTAGACTTGAACTATAGAACATCCTATTAACATATTCAATTACATTTTTTATAGTGTTTAATCATAGCAAGAGTTATCTTGAGACACTTTACAGATGGAGTAGGTCTAGACCACACTCTATAGTTTACAAAGACCCAACAATTCCACTAATTCCCCCCAATAGCAAGCATTTAATGCGACAGTGGTGAGGAAAAACTCCTTTTAGGGAGAAACCTGGGACAGACCCGGGCTCTTGGTAGGTGGTGTCTGACGGGGCCGGTTGGGGGTGTGATGAACAGCAGGATATAGCAGGACGTAGCAGGGCATAGCA
>NC_045756.1:8632909-8634408 GCF_008692095.1 Etheostoma spectabile
TAGCAGGGCATAGCAGGACGTAGCAGGACGAAGCGGTGCGTAGGAGGGCACTGCACCCATTTCACACGGAAAGTCCCTGAACGTTTTATTCTAATGGATTAAAATATGATGTTATAGGCTTGCATGAGAGCGTGTTGCTTTTTCTTCACAGGGCATTCCGAAACAGTTTAATTTTCAAACATCGTCAGATAAGGAAAGATGCAATACAACTTGGACGTGGTGAAAATGAAATGAATTCCAAACATTTGAGATCAGTTTTCAGACTCTGTGCATCACACTCTCCCGGAGGCCCAGACAATGTGCATAAACCTGTTGGATGTGTGTTTTTCCAGTTACAATTACTTTAAACAAAGACTAATCACTGGCCAAATGAGTGACTGCACCACCGAGTCCAATTACTGGGGGAAAAATGGCTGCTTTGTGCCATTCGCTGATTACATCAATAAGATTCTCCACAGTAGAGGCCATCATTACATCAGTTTGAGCAATAATTTTACTCATTTATATGGATTTCATAATGTAATATTCCCGGCAAAGTAAACATTTAGATACGTGGTGAGGAAAAAAACAAATGCATGCATATGAAAGTAAGAGAAAATATAAAGTTTCTCACTGAACCAAATTGGCAATCTCCATCCTTCTACCCCATGGTCATAATGAAATTGCGTTAGCAATGGTTGAAATGAATGACATAATTCTATGTACACGCAATTAAAGGAGAAAGCCACGATCGCACATTCAGCTCAGAGTTAGTTTCTGATAGCACAAAGCAAAAACCAAAACCTATAAATAATGAATACGTCCATAATTATTCCGTCTCAGATTTGCATAATTACTGTTGTTTTTTTCCTCCTTCTTCTTGGAAGCATCAGTTAACATTGCAATCCTTTCTTTGTTTTCAAAGAGAGGCGGCCTTACCTTCTTGCAAAAGTACACACATGAATGGGAATAAAATTGACATTAAAAGGAAACGTTCTTCATGCATAACTCATACAGTGGTCACTCTGATATAATGCTATTACTGCACCACTACTGGTCTAAATGAGAGTTCAGCAGCTGTGGATGCTAAAATACTTTAAATCTTTACTTTTATGGGAAAAATGAAGGTGGCTTTAACCCTTGTGTTGTCTTCCTGTCAACCATGGTCACTTTTCTTCAACATTCATATCGCTTTTTCCAACATTTTTGGTACTTTTTCCAAATGTTTTGGTGTTTTTTCCAAAGGTTTTTGACATTTTTAATGTTTAATGCCCATTTTTTTCGACAAAAAAAATAAAAAATGACTGAAAACAGGTCAATTTGACCCGAGGACAACATGAGGGTTAAGCAAACCTAATACATTGTAGTTGGTGGCAACAGTTTATATTCCTTGCTTTAAGATAAGGCATTTGAATATTGTAACTAAGTACATGTACTCCAGTACTGTACTTCAGTCCAAATGTTGAAGTACTTGTACTTTACTTGAATCTTTTAGATTAGATTATACTTTATTCATCCCA
>NC_045756.1:8634418-8634758 GCF_008692095.1 Etheostoma spectabile
ATTTTGTTGTTACAGCAGCAGCATTTTTTTCAATAACGGCAAAAAACAATAACACACAAACAAGTAAGCACACAAGAAATACAGGCAAGCAATAGACAATGATAATATGGTAGACTGAGTAAGCAAAATGGCGTCAAATAAAGGATTTTTAAAGTGCGGTTGCCATGATAAGAGAAACAATATTGCAGTGTAAGTGACGTTAAAATTAAGTTGAATGTGTAATTAGAGCAAAGAAGCAAGAGTCGGTAGCATAATTTAAATTATATTAACCTGAGACCATTTCTTTTTATACCATTTTCTACTTCTACTCTGTTACTCCACTACATTCATCTGACAGCTT
>NC_045756.1:8634768-8635016 GCF_008692095.1 Etheostoma spectabile
TTACTTTAGTTACTAGTTACTTTAGTTATTGCACTACATTCATCTGACAGCTTTAGTTACTAGTTACTTAAGTTACTAGTTACTGTAGGTACTCCTCTACATTCATCTGACAACTTTAATTACTTTACACATTAAGATTTTTGACCACAAAACACATGTAGCTTATTAAAATACTGTAGCGACCCTGCAGGACTAGTATGGAAGAGACTCCTGTTGCCCTAGTTCAGCTGGTTGGTCAGATTTAGAAA
>NC_045756.1:8635026-8635308 GCF_008692095.1 Etheostoma spectabile
GGGGGGGGGGGGGATAAAGAAGGGAAGGAGGTGTAAGCGGCAGAGGGCGAGAGAGAGGTGCTAACGTTATGCGAGGAAGCAGACTAGGTAGTTATGGCCACCAGCCTTTTTGTTGTTTTGGGCCCACTTCCCACCCTGTTATGAGCCTGTGTGCTAGGGCAATAAATCAAAACGGTCTTCATCTTCAGCCACTGTCTCCTCGTCAGTCAGCTAGCTAGCCAGCCGCGAGCGCTACATTACCATGCTTGATTCTAAATGAAACTAGCCAACAATGTAACGGCC
>NC_045756.1:8635318-8652023 GCF_008692095.1 Etheostoma spectabile
GCTGAAATGATTAGACCATTAAACACACCACTGGTTGGATCCTTTCACTTTCTAATAGGGGGGATTGTTCTGCATTTAGTACCTTTTTAGTTTTAATACTTTTACGACATCCTCCTGATGATACAGACTTTTTACAGTGTGGTATTAGTACATTCACCACCGCTGGTGTCAACGATACCCAGCCCCGCTGCTCACGTCTCATTTCAGATCAAAACTCCTGATTGCTCTTATCTACCTGAGCAGTGTTTGTTGGATGAGCCTGGACCACGGCCAAAGTGGCCCGTTAGCTGCTCTCCAGCGACCCTCGAAGCTGTGTGTAACCAAAGAAAACATTAGCCAGGTGACTTATCACGGAAGTCTGTGGCTGACCTTTTAATGCGCCTGTCATTGATTGCATAGCGTGGTACACTCAGTCCATCCCAAGGTGATAGATTATTCAATTAACTATTGACCTTTCCCGTGGACTCATTTGTCGATGGAAATGCTTTTATGACAGCAGTGCATTTAGAAACCAAAGGATGCTGAGTTTTGATTTTGGGATTTACTGTGCGCCGTATGGCTTCGCCCCGCCGTCTCTCCTCCCCCCTCTTTCCCATTTTGACTTTTTGATTTACGTTGTTGTATGATGAAGTTTGGCTCCTGTGGTGGATGGCAACAGTCGACACACGAGGAGAAGTGTTCCCCATGTCTTGGCAGGCCGGCTGGATTTATCTTACCTACTTCTCCTTTATTCAGGCATATTTCATGACCCAGTGCAGCTTGTTCATGTTACCGTGAGCTAAATCGAGAGATGTGCATTTGTATTTGGTCCCCACTTCAGAAAAGTGTAGCCGTGAATCAGCACCTGCGAGGTGCCGTCCTCATACGAGTTATCTGCTGTGGTGGAGATTACTCAAAGCACAGACTCAGATGACGGCATTCACGTTATGTCTTTCATCCAGATGGTGCTCCACATTGTCAGAAACCTGCAGTTAAGCAGGGCAAGAGTCAGAAACAGTCCTCTTATGTCTTCAGAGACAAACACTCTTTAGGTTGGAGGCTCTTGTTTTTATTTGCAGGCAACATTTGCAGTAATCACTTCAATGCAACATGGTTTATCTAATCAGCAAGAAACAAGCCCTTCTCGCTCCAACTCGTAAAATACTGACGCCTGGTCAGTGGCTCTCAGCATCAGATACCACGCAGTTTGTGTATCTGTTGCGTGTCTGTCTGAAAGTAACCATATATTCTTTATCACCACATCTCTGTCTTCTAAGGCCCAACGCAGTTCACTTGTAATGAAAGTGTTTTCGAATCAGATTTGACTCGTCTGGATTATTTCGGAGCAACGCGACAGGTCAACGTATCCGCCAGCATCAACAGCAAACTGCAAAATGTAGAGTAGAAACGATGTGAGCGTGAGGTTGCCATGGTATCGCTGCGTCTTGTGTCGAGACATCTGTTGGGGTAATGTTGCCCTAAAGTCGTTCAATCACTCACTACGCATCCACTTTTAATTTCTTCTTTTTTGCGATCAGGAATTTAGAAGGCATTATTCCTTTCAAATGAATAAGAGCATACCTTGTAAACTCTATAGTTAAGATGCATTCAAAAGCAACATGCTCCTTAATTTAAGGATCCTAAGCTCAAGATACAAGAACCCTTTTAAGGTTGAGTCAAAACACAGTTCATCATGTTTGCCTTACTGTGATTTTTTTTTTTAAATAGTTTGATATTTGTTGTGTCTTAGTCACGACTCGAGGACTGCATGGAGAACGGAAGGATTTTGTTGGGTTGCTAATTAGGCGCTAACACATTAGTTAAAGATTGGAAGTGCCCAAAAAGATAGCTTCATGAAATGTATGTGAAACAAAGGGTTTGGGTTTATTTGACTAACCCTTTGACTAAACTGCACCTATGATGGCGTGAGGCAGCCGCCCTCAGGCGTGTCCCATCAAGGCCTGACAGACAAAAGACTTGAGCGGCTAATTTCCTCTGGTGGAAGGTGTGCTAATCAGTCAAATAAGCTGCTGTCGAGTTGAGTTGAATTGAAAAGGCGCAGACCCAGTCGACGCTCTCGCTGTTCTCTCCTCCCGGGCAGCGGTACCCCACCCATCTGCCACGTGCACGTGGTTAAAACAAACAGTACGAGTTAGCTGTGGATCATCCTCGCCTCAGGTTAAAAACCCAGTCGTGACTTGATGCTGCGTGACACGTCTAGCCGGCGCCAGTTTAAGGACCCACCTCCTCCCTCCTGCTCTGCCCGTACTCATTGTTGTTAAAGAGGATGTGACAAACAGCGATATCGGTAGAATGAATATTTAATTCGCCCTCCCTCCCCTGACTTATTCATGTTCTCCGGGCGTATCTGCCTTGCACATCCCTGCTCTCTATACCTGTCACATTCCCTCGCGCCGAAGACGCATGGAGTCATCGTGGCCCAAGTCATAACTTCACTTTCAGCCAGGGAAGTAGTAGAGAAAAGACATCTTGATCAAGCAATGCTTTAGAAAATGATGTCGGCTTGCAAGAGAGGTGATAGATATCTGTTATCCGGTACACCTCTTAAATATCAACCCCCCACTTTAACAGCTTTGACAGCAACTGCTTTCCCCCTTGTCAGAGCCAATTGGTTGAGGGATTGCGGCATTGGAACATCTACAGGAGCGACTGGAATCCAGCAATTATCGACAAAGGAAGGAAGGGGGGCCGGGGGTGTATTTGTTAGTGATGTTTGATGTGATTTATCCGACAGCGCCGGGAGTGCATTTAAACGGGGGCCCTGGTGACGCGCTGACATTGACTGAGTCGTGTTATCAATTGGACTCCTCAGAGCGTGAGTGGCTGAGAAAGCCGCTGTCAGGATCTGAGTGACGGTTCATCATAACTACCCCCCCTCCCCCCTTCCCCCTTCCTGGTGAGAGAAGCGAGAAGGAAAGGAGGTAAGATGAGAACGATCTGAAGAAGGAGAGGCAGATAAATCACCTAGGCTTACACAGAATCAGGCTTCTACTCAACTGGAATCACTCGCTGGAGGAGTCTCAGTTTTCAAGTCAAGGGCGAGCGAGACGACCACCATTCAACTCAGAGTCATATAACCATTCCACTGACTCCGAAGGTGTTCGTTTGAGGAAAATTAAGGCATAAAAAACTGCATAGTTCCCTTTTTAAAAACAATCTTTTGCTAGGTTTAGACTGTCACACTGCTCTGGCGTTTCCCCCTCTCATTCCCCCTGCTCTGGCGTTTCCTCCTCTCATTCCCCCGTTCTGGCATTTCCCTCTCATTCCCCTGCTCCGGCGTTTCCTCCTCTCATTCCCCCTGCTCTGGCATTTCCTCCTCTCATTCCCCCTGCTCTGGCGTTTCCCCCTCTCATTCCCCCTGCTCTGGCGTTTTCCCCTCTCATTCCCCCTGCTCTGGCGTTTCCCCCTCTCATTCCCCCTGCTCTGGCGTTTCCGTGCCCCTAAACCGGAGACATTAGGAAACACTTCTGACCCGTTTTGGTTATGAATCTGCGGGGTTGTGACATTTGCCAACACTAACGCGAACGGTTCTCCTCCTGATTGGCTCTCATCGGCCACGACGTCTCGTTCACTGAGACTTAAAGCTACTAACGTTACCGTGGCAACTACAAGCAACAGGTGGAGTCTCCACGCTGCCTCCTGTTCAGATATGAGGTTTGGGCGTGTTAGTTTGAACAGAGATTAGTTCTTCTGCTGCAGAGAATAAAACTCACAGTGCACAGAGATCACTTTGGGCTCAAATCTCCGCTTAAAAAACAAAAATGTTGCGTGGGGAATGTCGCCTCAATCACCAGTTCAAACTCAACATAGTGACTGGATTTCCAGCTAGAAAAACCCTCATCTCTCTCCTCCCTGCATTGTCGTTCACGTTTGTGTCGCTGCGTGGACGTGAACTGTCCTCATGATAACGTGACTTCACTCCCCGAGACGCAAGAAGAAAGCAAAAATATATACTTCTACTTAGGAAAATGACAAAAATACTGTAGTAACGCACAGTGACTTTGATAAGTAACTTTAATCTGATTACTGGTTTGGAAATAGTAACGCGTTAGATTACTCTTTACTGAAAGTGGCATCACTGGTCACTTTAAAGTAGAATGTCATTTTCGCTGCTTACATGAGCTCTTTTTTTCCAGTATGCTGAGGAGCATTTCACACTGGGAAGGCCCGGCTGCTGACAGTTGAGAGCTGTTTTAAAGCTTAGAAAACTAAATGGCCTTTCACTGACTTTCTGCACACCCAATGTATTAAAGTTAGTCTTTATTTTTGCACTGGTTCACAATACTTTTGGAGCAAAAGATGCGTTTACTGTATCGCTCCTCCAGGCATGAAGCACCTTGGGGAAGAAATCTTTTCAGTTGGATTGGAATAAAAAACACTATCTTTCCTGTTAGCTCCTTTGCCTTTATTAGGAGCTCTCGCAGGAGCTTTCTATATAAACAAGTGTTTTTACATAGGAAAACAAAGGCGATACTCAAATTGACATGCTTTTGTGTCTCTTAGACCCCTGAAACATATTTATAACAGTGTATCTTTTATTAAAGATATTTTTGCAGACATTTGCAGCCTTTATTTTGACAGGACAGCTGAAGATATGAAAGGGGAGAGAGAGGGGAAGGACATGCAGCAAAGGGCCGCAGGTCGGAGTCCAACCCGGGCCCCTGCGTCGAGGAGTAAACCCCCATAGGCGCCCGCTCTACCACTGAGCTATCTGGCCGCCCATAACAGTGTATCTTTATATCTTTGTGTTTCATCTCCTTACTTTTATGCCCCGTGCAAAAGCGTTAGTAAAGAAGACAAACATGCAACAAAGTCCACTGTATTTTGGCCAGATTTAACAAAAAGCTGATCCAGTTGCACAAAGTCCAATTTCATTGTTGAACAGTTCAGAAGGACAAAGAAATAAACTGTAAAAGCGAGACAGAGAGTAAATCGCTAAATCAAATGGCATGAAACAAATATAATGTGAAGTGATTTGTCACTGCGTGCAGAGCACCACAGGAAAACAACACATGCAGTATTGTCGTCATCAAGCAACATCTGTGTGCCGGTCAATAATTCACAAATGGGAGCCGGTGTTTCAGTGTAGGTTTTGAAAACCAGGATAGGTTGCACTTATCCCGACCTGGAGCCATGAGAAGGGTTATGGAGCCTCATTAACAATGCATGAGAGCCGCATTCTGAAGCCCCACCAGCGTCCATGCATTTTTTAAGGAAAAATACTTTGCAGAGAGAGGGGTGGCTAACTGTGTTTTGTCTAAAAATAAATAGCCGTATATTTCTTTACTGTTGATCCACCGTAGCCTCGTAAAACTGACACCGACGTGGGTGAGCTGGGAGCGAGGTAGAGCGAGCAACGACTTCTTGATGGATGCGATTATGACTTTGAGCTTTTTGCTTCTTCCTCTTGCACTTCTCCGCTATGCATTCTCAAGAATATTTGTGTGTGCATATTTGTATTTAAATATTTGACATCTGTAGATTGAGGGCTTCACCTCTGACCTTTGATCCTCTTGTTAGATTCTTGTAACGTTGCCAATGCGAGAAGTAAAGCTCATATGACTCTTGCATGCATATTCTCAGAGCAGCTCTCGTCAGCTAATGCCTGGAATAGAAATATATTTTGTGATTTCCCGACTTCTATTCAGAAATATTTATTTGTGCATACAACGTAAAGTGTTGTAGTACTTGAGATTGGTCTTGTTCTTAAGAACGTTCTCAAGACCACATTTTAAAGGTTTCAGATAAAGAGTATCAGTCTCAACCCTTCAAAGCCTCTGTCTTGTCTTGGTCTCAACCCCTCAAAGTCTCGGTCTTAGATCGGTCTCAACCCCTCAAAGTCTTGTCCTTGTATTGGTCTCAACCCCTCCATGTTTCGGTCTTGGATCTGTCTCAACCCCTCAAAGTCTCGGTCTTAGATCGGTCTCAACCCCTCAAAGTCTTGTCCTTGTATTGGTCTCAACCCCTCCATGTTTCGGTCTTGGATCTGTCTCAACCCCTCAAAGTCTCGGTCTTGTCTTGGTCTCAAACCCTCAAAGTCTCGGTCTTGTATCGGTCTCAACCCCTGAAAGTCTTGTCCTTGTATTGGTCTCAACCCCTCCATGTTTCGGTCTTGGATCTGTCTCAACCCCTCAAAGTCTCGGTCTTGTCTTGGTCTCAAACCCTCAAAGTCTCGGTCTAGTCTCAGTCTCAACCCGTCAATGGTTCGGTCTTTTCTCCGTCTCAACCCCTCAAAGTCTCGGTCTTGTCTCCGTCTCAACCCCTCAAAGTCTCTGTCTTGTCTCCATCTCAACCCCCCAAAGTCTCGGTCTTGTATTGGTCTCAACCCCTCAAATTCTCGATCTTGTATCGGACTCAACCCCTCAAGGTCTTGACCTTGTATTGGTCTCAACCCCTCTATGTTTCGGTCTAGTCTCAGTCTCAACCCCTCAAAGTCTCGGTCTTGTCTCTGTCCCAACCCCTCAAAGTCTCGGTCTTGGGACACACTGGTCTCGGTTTAGGTGGTCTTGACTACAACACTAATTTGTTCATTTGCTTCACATATGTACAGGCCTAAGCATATCATACATACATGCAGATTGCCAAAAATAGCAGTTAGAGAGGAGCTGCAGTGGAGGAGGTCTTAATGAGGTAAAGAGGAGCCTGAAAGGCAGCGTTCATCCATAATGCTTTCAAAGGTATACACCTTTCATTTTTATTTCTCTGCATAGTAAATATGAGTCCAACAATGACATTGAAGTGTGACGCTAAATTAATGGAAATGGTATCCCTGTTGTGTCTGCTAATGAAATGTTAGCATTTAAGAAACAGGCATGTTTCAGCAGCTCTGGACTGAAACTGTAAGTAATAACAGCTTAGGGAGGTTCTGGCTTAGGGGGCCCCTGACCCCTTGGGCCCCCGGGCTTGTGCCTGGCAGGCCTGTCTTGGAATCCATCCATGTTAATCAAACTGTAGCTTCAGTTTTAGTAAATAATATGTCGTACAATAACTGTAGGTGGAACTGAGCTTTTGCAAAGCCTTCCAATGTCAACATTGTGTTTGGCTTATAGAGTTCGTAATGTATCTTAATGTGCTGATAATACTGGGAGTTACACAAAATGTGACAAAAGTAATGTGTGGAACTTGTTGGACTATGAAGACAACCTGGACCCGGCTAAAAGTCACCAAATACAGTACATGGCCGTCCGTGGGAACCAGTTCCCAAACCAACCTTGGGAACACCAGGTGTAATAAGAGCCATTTCTTTCAGATGTGATAAAACAATATCAACTTTCAACTGCCCACCAGGGACACATGGAGGATTTTATTCCATCAGGCCTGTCCTCAGAAACAAAATTAGGATTTCTTTGACCGACAGAGGGTAGAGTTTCAACGTGTAGAAACCAACAGATTGCGAAAAATAGTAATGTTGCAAGAATATCCAGCGTTTTGGAGAGCTGTGATCTACTTTCCCACACCTGAATGTGCTGTCCCACCAGTTATTCAGATTTATTAAACAATATATCATGACTGTTTGACTTTGTGTCAACACTCCAAACGTCCGTGGCGGTGTTGGAGCTGTTATGTTGCCGTTCCTGGTTTTAATCATTTTTGGCCGCTTTCCACTTCCTGCCTGAAAAGTGAAACAGCTTAGGAATGTCATTCTTTGAAAAGAAAACAGAGAGGATCCACAGAGGAAGTCCTCCCACAGTCCTCTGGTCACCATGCACGGCTAAACACACACGCACACACGCACACAAACTGTCACACACACACCTCTAGTATGATAGACACACAGGCATGTACGCACACCCATTCTCACACCCACACAAAAAACTCTCCCACACAGTCAAATGGGCACATGTGTGCACACTCACTGACACACCCAGACTCTCCACACGCACACACTTTCTCACTTTTAGACCCACACTGATTTACTCTCTCAAACACACACAAACACAGAGACACACATGCACACACAGAGGGTTGCAGCAGGGCTTGCTGGGAAACATCAGACACCCAGGGAGGAAGGAGGACAGGCTTTTCCCACATTTAGACTCCATGGATACTTCAGATGTCAGGCTAAAAATAGAGTCAATGTTAAACCAAACCAACAGTGAATGAACTCCAGCAACAAGCCTGTCTGCTCTGCACTGCAACACTTTGGCCCGGCATCTAAACACTGGAAACACAGCACAGTGTTTAAGTTGATGCAATCTCAACCACAGTGAAAATTCAGATTCCTGCATTCTGGGATGAACTGCCCTTTTAAACCTGTAGAAATGTCAGGAAAGGTGATGAAAAGTGGAATAACATGAAAACAAATAGTGCTTACATTGCCTTTGTCTCGTTCTTTTTTAATATGAAGAGAAAGGGTAATTTTTTCTCCTCCAACCTGGACCCCATTTCCATATGCCGTATGTATAAATGACTGATAGGAACAACAATCTTTGAAAGTTGTCCAATATTTTACCATAAACACTGTGACCAGCAGCCACAGTAATGTAACCCTATGGGTCAAATGTGTGTCAGATTCGTCGATTTGGTCCACTAATAATTTTGCTTTGCCGCTGACAGACTGAGATTAATATTCTAAGTGTCTGACAACATTATGGAAAGGATCCCTTCAGAGAGAGGCCTTTTTTTAAACCTTTGAGACCTTTCTGTTTAACCAGAAACAGCTCTGAGGTCGCTGGCTTTAAACTCACCAGACTCCATTTAAAAAAACAGCACTTTTAGCTCATATAGATTTTGCGCTAAACTGTGTTTATTTCAACCAAAAAGTGGAAAGATTACCTTTTCTTTCATTGTTTTTTGTTTCTTTTGACTTTGAATGAAGTGTATTTTTCTATGTTAAAATTACTGTTTATTTACATGGAGTCTGGTTGGTTTAGCGAACGCAATTTTGCGGTTGTTTTTTAATTTAAAGGATTTTACTTTTCAACAGAAAGGTCAACCTCCTTAGAAATCCTTTCCATAATGTTGTCAGACACTTAATATTTATACAGAATATTAATCTGAGCCTGACAGTGGCAGAACGACTTCTTTTGTGGACGTAAATCAAGGATGCGCAACTGCTAATACGGTCCATGCTGTAGAAAACAGTTATGTTTTAAGGACCTAATATTTCCCAAAATGGACACAAGCGCACTCGGTGTCTGCATCAGCTGACAGTCATTTTCATCTGCGGTTCATCAGTGACATTACACCTGTCACAGTTCTCAGTTTGTAATATTAATTTCTTAATATTACATTTGACCTGTTGACAGCTCATCTTTATGATTGGAGGTGAAACAAAGTTGGTGTATAATTATAATCACACTTAAAGCTGACAAAATCAACACAGCAGCATGGAGGCTGACTTTTTATATCTCAAAATTAAGTCCTTATTTATAGGCATTGAGCACCTTCATTTTTGGGTGTTGGATCAGTGTTACATTCATATTTTAAGTAGGTAAATAAGACTGATGAATATGAGGGCAAATCAACCAAACATGTATTTATTTCATTAAAAGGATTTATTTATTTTGAACATTACCTTGAAATATTAAGAGCGTATCCATCTTCATTGTCGTGTTTAGTTCCTTAATGTTTGTACCTTCACTGGTTTGGTGAGATGTTACCTTTCGTGTTTACGTATTTGATACCGGGGACCTTTGGGGTTGTCCAAAGTGCCATGCTCCAGGGCACAGTGGCAGCAAAGTTTTTGAAGGAGCAGAGCTTTGTCATTTCCCCTCAGCTGGCATTTCCTTTCAAAGCGCTGACCTTCCAGTCACAAGCCTGTCTCTGCAACTTTCAGCCACTTTCACCACCGCTGCCATTATGCAAAAATAATCTCATTTCACTTTTGCTCACTCTTCCAACTAGCGCCAATTGTCTGACCCAGTCACCGTCTCCAAATAAAAACCCGTCTGGCCTTTTTACATGTTCTCCCTGTTGCCTAACTCAGTCCTGTTCCTGGCACCCAGTCAAGTTTAATTTAGTTCAAGTCTGCGTTGTCCCGTATACGGGCTGAAATCCTGTTAAAACACATAACATGGCAACCAGATATTCACAACGCAGCTGAACCCGTGCAGCGAGTGGACAAGATGATTAAAAGAGCAGAGGGCTTGTGCAGAAGGAGTGTAACGGCCGCATTCGAGCAATAACATCAATACTGGCTTCAACGCAGCAGAGAGAGCTTGTAGAAACCCATCAGCGTCATCATTTAGAGTCGTGTGTATAATAGATACACACTCAACTGCTCCTAACCGCCGAGATTCAGGGCTGGGATGATGTCAGCTTCTGGTGCTGTTTCAAGTCAGATAGCAAGGTCGCATTTAGGCCGCCTGCAGGGTCCAGAGACGCTGCGGCGAACGTGCAGGTCTTTACATTCATTTTGTTTGGAGGTAGAGCGTTTAGGCTACGGAGGGGGTTGCTGCCGCAGGGACACGCAGCTAAATGCAGGAAGAGGGTCTGACTAGTCCAGACCGCATTCTGGGATGGGAGAAACACCTACACTGGTTTAATGGCTTTTTTAAAATAGTCTCAGGAAGGAAGTTGTTCTGGTGGAACATGTGTACGTTCAGAAGTTGTTTTAGTCGTCAACAGAAAACTCAGATTAGACAGATAGTCTAGCTAGCTGTCTGGATTTACCCTGCAGAGATCTGAGGACCAGGTACCCATAGTCCTCAGATTGGACAGATAGTCTAGCTAGCTGTCTGGCTTTACCCTGCAGAGATTTGAGGACCAGGTACCCATAGTCCTCAAAAATCAGAAATAATAAATTAAGGGCAGTGGTGGCCGAAAGGTTAAAGAGGAGAGCTTGTGACTGGGAGGTTGTGGTTCAATCCCCAGACCAGGGATATTGAAAGAGCATCACTACCTCATTACCACCACTGAGGTGCCCTTGAGCAAGGCCCTTTACCCGGTCCAGTGGAGCTGCTCATTGGCCAGCAGATCAGACTGTGGTTGTACTGGGCAGCTTTGTTGTTCTCAATCAACTTACCTGGATAAATAAAGATTTAAAAAAAAGAAATCCACCTGAGTTTACAACGCCAACACAGAGGACTACACACAGGGTCGTCTGTATAGACCCAGACTGACGTACGTCATGCTGCCAAATTCCCACCATTTGTTTGCGGCGTTTTCCACAAACTTAAAAAAGAAGACATTTTTTATGTTTTTATTTCTTTCTTTTTTTTATTGACGACCACTCTCCCTGATTGTTTCCTGGTAGGAACCAACCTCCCTCCTCACGCTCTCCGTCCTGATGCGAGGCGACGCTGGGCTCGTGTGTTTGCTCATTCAGTGTGCAAAACCCCTCTAAATCAGATTTATGTAGTTGCAGACGTCACCTCTGTTCACCGAGCAAAGAGACACCAGAGCGCATTAAGACTTGCCCCGGGGGGAGGGGGGGGACGCGCTACCCTCACGGGTCACTGAGGATTATTGCAGGAATGATCATTTACGTTTTATTCCATTCTGTCTAAATATGTTAACACACTGGTACAAGGCTTCATATTTCCTGTTTTGCCTTCAGTCATAGATGTGAGAAATACTCTGTATTAAATTAAAGAAAACCATGCAATATACTGAGTTATATTGACCTAGACCTAGAGTGCACGTATCCAACTCAAGGCCCTCGGACCAAATCCGGCCCCTCGCTGATTTGGATCCGGCCCGCATATCAGTTTTAGGTTCACAAAACACCTTGACAACAACTTTGCCCCATAAAGTTGTCTTTTTTTTTTTTTTCAACATATTTGGTGTTTTTTCACTTTTTAGGCACTTCTTTTCAACCTTTTGGTCCCATTTTATGACGTTTTCGTCGCTGTTTCCAACACTTTTAATCATTTTCCTAATGTTTTTGACACTTTTCTGGACAATGCTGTTGCTTTTTTCCACCTTTTTTTTCATTGACGGACCTTTTTTAACTGATTTTTGGGGGGATTTATGAGGCTCAGACTGTAAGTGATATGTAAGCTATATGACACCTGCAATAATACAGTCCATATGTTTGACTGAAATTGCCTCTAAAATATAAAGATTGTCCAATTATCAATTGAAGTGAAGTGCGCATTAATTGGTTATGACGTGAAAAGTTTTAAAGTGAAGTCAAAATAACACATTTGACATCACTCATGATCACAGTATGTTGTTCCTCTTTTAATTTGCCATTCGATAAACATAATCACCTTCATCTTCTCATGTGTCAGGGGGCCTGAATTGATAGTGTGACAGTACACTCTGAAATTGAAAACGAAGACACCGCCACTCTTAAAGAACAGATGATAAATTTAGCTTCCCATATGGCAGCGGCATCTGGCATTATGCGAGCGTTGGAGTACGCGGCGGCCGACTCAGCGGAGAGGCCTGCTGCACGCTGACGCCACTGTGCGCCTCTGTGTTTGTTTTTTTTGAAATGCCAAAGATTATCTTTGGCTCCGTGTTGAGATATGTACCTCATTGATGTAACGTTTTACAGATGGTGTAGTAGCTGCCGTGCGTTCAGTGCAGAGAGAGAGAGAGAGAGAGAGAGAGCAAAGAGCCATAATCTCCTGATTTGTGATGACAGGTAGTCTCAAAGCAAAAAGCCCGTGCACACCGTACCTGCAGCGCTGCTCAGTTTGACGGGAGATCAGTGGGCTGTCGACTCCGCTAACAGCCGGGGCGTGTAACAAATCCATCGAAAAGGCACAAGAGACTAACACAAACCTCACACGCAGGCACATGAAAGCATGTGGAGAACAAGGAAACACAACGTCTAGTTCACAGGAAAAACAAGCAAGCAGGTACGTAAGCCTGCAAATGCATTCATAGCACACCCAGGTAGGACCTGAATACAGTATCAGATCCTTTTGAATCCCAAATCAAATCTACTTTGGGTTAGCTTTAGTTTAGAGCAGGAGTGTCAAACTCAACTTCACTAAGGGCCGGACTGGAGAATAAGAATCACGTCCAGGGCCGGACATGCTTTTATTTAAGAGAAAAGACAAATATATTGACTGCACGATATAGTCTTCTCACTTACTGTTTGGGCCTCTTAAAGCCCCCAAAAAGTAAAAAACAAAAAAAGGTTCTTAACCATCATCGTGAAAGTGCCAAAAGGTGAAACAAAAGCAACAAAAATGACAGAAAAAGTCAAAAAGAAATAGTAAAAAGCGACAAATACCTGGTAGGCCAAAATGTATTGTATTGTTAAATTAAATGTGGGCCGGATCTAAATCTGCGACAGGGCGGATTTGGCCTACAGGCCTTTAGAGCGTCTTTCAAAGCTCTTCTTCACTTGTTGGACACAACTAAACTATGCACTCACGTTCTTATTCACGTGTCTGTGAGGGTTCGTGTCAGTCATCCAAGTTGTTTGGCATCCAGAGAAGGCTGAGTTGAAAAATCAACGGACTGAAGTTTTTTTTTTTTAAAGATTTGATTCTGGAGCATTGATGATTTGGCGTTTGGATTCTGTTTGATCATTGTGTTTTTGATTGGTTCAAGTTGGAGTTCTGCCTCAGGAAAAGATGCAGGCAAAAGAGAGAGAGAGAGAGAGTGTAACTATGTAACAGTAGCAGATGCTTGCAGAGGATGTCAACGTGGATGTATCGTGCCGACCGGTGCATCAAACGAGCCGATTGGTTAACCCAACTCCTGTCCAGAGGCGGGTTTGAAACGCAGACAAAAACAGATGTCGCATGTACACACATAGAAGAATCAGTCCCAACCCAGCATACAATGTGACCTCAGGACCGGCGCACGTGCAAGTGTGGCTCCTGTGCACAAAAATACATACATACTGTATGCACGTGTGCTAATCAAAGTAAATACACAGACATCGGAATACGTTAGCATCCCTGCTCTGACTACATCTACAGTAGATACCTAGATTTATTTTATAGACATCGAAATAGGTCAGCTATATGCAGTGTTAGGCAGTAACTACACGTAATGCTGTTATGTAGTTTCATTACACAATGAAGGTTACTTCAATCCGTTTCAGACACTGGGGGGAAAAAATGGAATTAAGTTAGTTTCCTGTGAAAATGTTCATGATTACATTAAAAATTTCCTATAAAAAACTAGGCTATGAGTTAATTAATATTAAATTTGTTTAAAACCCACTGCCCAAAAGGGGTCAAATTAACAATGAGGGGCCTGAAAACATGTACGGAAAACAAGAATTGTGTCTACTTTGCTGCATCGGGGGGTTAAAGATAGATTTATGTAGATTTAAACTTTGAAACACAGTAATTCATAGTAATAATTCTTTTAACACACAGTAAATAAAGACTTTTGCACCTTAAATTGATGCAGAAAAGGCACAAATTGTTGCATAAAAATTTCACCAGGATGCCCGAAATGAAGTGTTTGACACTCCAAATGTGATTGCCCCCCCCCCCCCCATGTTGAAACATAATCTATGCCCTTGTAAACTGTACCATATGCACGCATACTAATCAAAGTAAATACAAATGCAAGAGCACTCACAGAGACAGCGACATAAGTTAACATCCCTGCTCTGACTGTGTATCGCTTTTATTTTACACACACACACTAACCACACACACACACACACACACACACAAAAACACCGGTATCACTCCTTCAGCGCTCTGAATGATTTTGCTCTCAGCTGAGCCACATCACAGGCGAGGAAGAAGTGTGCCCCTCCATCAAAGAGCTCTTTAAATGAAATCATGTCCTCTGATGATTCAAAGCAAATATTTCCCTGGCACACTCCGACTGAATGTGCTCTGAAGAGCAGGCCTTCAACTGAGGGAGGACGCTACTCTTTACGCTTTGAGCGACCTCGGCAGGAGCGATGGGTGGGGAAGGGGGGGGGGGGGGGGTTAAACGGTAAACGGTGTGGAAATTAAAATGGATCTTGGCTGCTTGCACCCAAGATTTTCAGGAGTGTAGTTCAATCTGAATGTGGAGCCATCAGAAATGTCCCTGCAATGTGATCGCTTTACAGAAAGAAACTAAAAGCAGCAGACGCGTGCTATCCAGAAAAAACCCAAATACAGAACGAGATTTGGTTTGTTTCCAACTTTGACTTATGCCACATGGCGTTGTCTTGAATCTTTCCATCCAGCAGTTAAAATCAGGGCTAAATGTAGAGACGTTCAGAAATTAGAAAGGTCAAGAAAAATGCCCATTCACAGATATGTAGATCTGCTTTAGTGTATGTCTGGGGAAAAACTGGCCCTGTAGGTCAGATTTAGAAGGGTTGTAATAAATCAAATTAACTCCGCCAACTCAAAACGGACTGCATGTACAGTATACAGTATGTCCAACTTAAAACTGGACTAATAGCGTTTGAAAAGTAGAGTTTTTTTGAGACAAACACGTTGGAATAAATCAGTTACATCCAGTGTTGGGGAGTAATTAGTTACATATAACGGCGTTACGTAATTTAATAACTAAATAAAGGTAACTGTAAATATGTAAATATGTCTGTGTGTTGTCCCCCAGGAAATTTTAGGAATCGTACACTTAATTTCCTAAATTTTGCTGAATTTTTCTGCAACAATTTGGGCCTTTTCGGCATCAAGTTATGGTGCAAATGTCTTTTATTCATGTAAAGGAAAATTATGATTAATACCTCTTCACCCGCCTACTCAGCCCTTGCTGACATCTTCTTGAATCTGATATAAGTATAAGATACAGCTTAGAAATTAAAGCTATTGTTACCTCATTTTAGCCTAGATGACGGCAACTGACTTTAAGGTTAGGTTCATTTAAATAATTGGCGAACATAATAAAAGCAATAAATAAGACTTACATTCAGTTATTTGACGCATGAGTGGTAGGGACAGTTGATTGATTGGGGGGGGGGTATGTAAGTTAGCTTACAGTAACTGCAAGCAGCCATACTAAATAAAGTAGGGAAGACATGGCTCCCTTGTGTATTGTGTATGTTTATTGATACGCACCAAGCCCCTATGTTGCCTGTTGCCAGTAGTTTCTATTTAATGGCCATTCATGAAAAAGTTGTCAAAAATGAATGAAAATGCCATTACATTGCAAGTTATTGAAACAGTTAGACCTGGACTCAGAATTGGGGTTGGGTACCGAAACCTGGTTCCATTATGGAAGCGGTTCCTAGGCAATCTGTAAAATTCGGACCGGATTACAACGCAAATTTCAGTGTCGACTGACACATTTTCCCAAAAATATTTTCAAAATATTACACTTCCTCTGTTAGCTAGCTACTGTAAATGTAGGAAATAAATAAATGTATTTTTTTTATTTTCCCTCTGGGCTCTCCAAAACAGACGTGAAAGCATATTAACCTCTGCACATGATCGCTAGTACACATGTTGCGCTGCTAGTCTAGCGTTAGCTAGCTAGCATTTATAACGCCTAAAGCGAAGCATTTCACAGCCGGGGATTCCCACCTCGCAAAATGCAACAATTTAAATTTTTTTCATTTCATATTTATTTACAGGAAAGTCAAAAAGTACCATTACATTACAATGCAAACGGACCTGGCTCAGTTCAAGAACTGGTTTTCAGAAGGTTCCTGTTCTGCAGAAACACAAAACCTAGCTACGGCACGTCGAGACAGACGTTTGTACAGTACATCGATAAGGACTAGACAAATGTAGACAACTAAAATAACAATACAGTTTACATAAGGATAAAGGCATTTATACAAGCTAGGCTAGACAAATACGGACAATGCAAACAAGGCTTGGACAATACAATACATCAATGTTTCCCAAACTTAGGGTCGGGACCCAAAATG
>NC_045756.1:8652033-8652295 GCF_008692095.1 Etheostoma spectabile
CCCGTTTTTATTGGGTCGCCAATTGGCAGAGAACAGACTAGATGCTCAGCGTGACCTCAGAATGGGGCACTTTCAAAAACCGAACCTAGAACAGATCAGCTGGTTGATATCTTCAACCAGACACACACATCTCATGAAATTCAAGTCAGCATTATTTAAAAAAAATGTTGTTGTCGGTACTGAGGGATGATGGGAGGGGATCAGAACATGAGTTGAGAAAGGGGTGAGACACAGAAAGGACAATAGAGACCTTTTCTGTTTT
>NC_045756.1:8652315-8653017 GCF_008692095.1 Etheostoma spectabile
AATAAATATACTTCATATACATTTAAATTCATGGTTTTGTTCCGTAAATTTGGGTCCCCGGGAGACACCAAATTCCTCTTTTGGGTCTTGAGCTGAAAAAGTTTGGGAACCACTGCAATACATGAACAATTAATGTGTGCAAGCAAAATGTTTCAAATCGATTACGTGCAAAGGGGGACGCACGTCGAATTCATCGAAACATGCGCCGACATACTTTATGATATATATTTAAGTACTTTAAAAAAGGTAATTAATAGAATAATTGTATTGCAAGGATCGATTTTCGAATCAGAATCGTTTTAAAAGTACAGCTCCCGACACGGGTCATATGTCACCCTCGATGTCGAAGTCCTTTTCTTTTGAATAATCAATGAGTTTGCGAGGCAGCAACACCAGCGATAAAAGACACCATCATCCTCACTTTTCTCTTTCAACGCTGTGGGTTTTTTGAAGCCGTCGCTGCGTCGACAGCAAAAACCCCCGGTGTCACATCATTTCCATCAGCCGAGCCTGTTGTGACACGTCTCGTTCCCGAGTTTTGGCGCCGAAAACGCCGCAACGCCGCCTCCCCCGCCTCCCCCGCCTCCCTCGTCGACGTACACCAACCTGCTAACAATTCTCATTTTCCGCTCAAATGTGTCCAAATTGAATGACTCCTATGTCGTAGCGCGGCATCCACCTTACACCTCGTTCCCAACCCCC
>NC_045756.1:8653027-8654521 GCF_008692095.1 Etheostoma spectabile
CCCACTGCTTTTTATCGCCCTTCCTCCTCTCAGCAACAGATTGTAAAATCTGTTGACAGCCCTGACAGGCTCGCTGAGAAAAGCGGAGTTCATTATCGAAGTCATCGCCTGGTCCTTAAAGGTTATCCGCTCCCCTTCTCTCGGAGACGGAGACTTGTCCTCGGAGTGACATGTTAACGGTTAATGTTGCACGCCACACCGTGAAGAAGAGGGGAGTTTTAAGGGAGGCAACACACTTGCAAAAGATGTGGTGTGAAATAATTCCGGACATGTTTTTGGGAAATCTTGTCGCCTAATGACACCAGCAGGAGAGGAGGGGATGGACTGGATAGATAACGTTGGACGCCTGCTGTCAGATGTGTCACTCCTGTCTTTATGTGTCCGCCGATTGGATTTTCCTTTTAACCCCCGCATGTGCATCGCAATGTTTCTTTCTTATTAGAGCGGGCATGTGGGAAAATAGAGGGTGGGGGAAAAGATGCATGCAAAAAAGCAGAAACATCCATGTCATCTTCCTGTTTTCGCTTTGCGGGAATGCCATTTTAAAATCCTCAATACATAAAGGTGCTTTCCGAGACGAGGAACAGGGGCCTCTGTTTCCCAACTTTCACATGAGAAAAGTGAGACGACACTAAACTTACCCCCGTAATGGATGAGCGCCTCACATCCACTTTAGAGGAACATCCTTTTCTCATTATATTGTAATAAATTCAACTGGATGTGGCCTATATTTAGTGTGCTCCTGATCTCGGCCCAGAGATATGTGCCTCCTAACTCATGATTCCTCCCTCGTCTTCGTTTTGGCACCGCGCTACATTTGCCCTAAGACAAATCTTTTTCCCTTGGTGGAAATGAAAATTCTTCTTCTGCAAATCATGCTATCAGACAAGCGGGGGATGTTGGCTTGTGCTGCAGATAAGCTTAGGTGAAAGAATGGACATTTTTGACTCCGTTTCTGGGCTGGATGTGATACAAAGCAGCGTTTGGGGATGATTTCGGAAGGATGGCAGCTGCCATGATGTGCTGTACAGCGACTGCAGACGTAAGATCTGACTGGCGAGCAGCGGCCGTTGAAAGTTCAAATCGCAGCACTGCATTTAGAAGTATTCAGATCTTTTACTCAAGTAAAAGTACTAATACCACACTGTGAAAATGATCTGTTACAAGTAAAAGTCCTGCATTGAAAATGTTATATAATTAAAAGTAAAGACCTCTCCTCCCATTGTAGAACGTCTAAAGGATCCAAATAGTTGTGTGTTTAATGGTCTCATCATCTCAGCTGGACTTGTAGGCCGTTATACCGACCTGCGGCCCTTTGCTGCGTGTCGACCCCCATCTCTCCCCCCTTTCCTCTCTATCCACTGTCAATCTGAAATCAAGGGAAAATAGCCCCAACAAATAATCTTACCAAACATAAAATTGTGATGCATAAAGTAACTAAAGCTGTCAGATGGATGTAGTGGAGTAAAAGTAGAAAGTGGCATGAAAAGAAAA
>NC_045756.1:8654531-8661096 GCF_008692095.1 Etheostoma spectabile
AAGTACAAGTACCTCAACATTTGGACTTTAAGTACAGTACTTAAAGTACTGTGGATTCTTGAGTGAATGCACTTACTGTCCACACAGAACACCACTGAAATAACGAAGAATCCGAAGAAGGATGAAGAAAGCCTTTTCCTTTGTGTACATTTCTCTTCTCTATTTTTATATTTAAGTATATATATTTTTTATTATGGGTAACGTGCATGTGGTCAAGAGGGAGGGGTGTGAGTTGTGTATGCCTATCTTTGATATTGTATTTTTATGCTGAAAACTGGATCGCTCCAACTAAGTTTTGTTGTACTGTATGTTTATTATAGGATGCCCATTGGCTGATGCCGTAGCAGGCAGCTCCTCTTCCTGGGGTCCACTCCAACATACATGGTACGTCACAGACTACACAATACACTACAGAGACTACAGAGTACACTAACCTATTACAAGAGCATATGTGAAATCACATCATTATGCAATACACTTAGCCACGCCCACAAACACACACACACACACACACACGTACCTTCCCTTATCCCTGGTATTGTCTTTCCAATGGCCAACATTTTCAACACTTAATTGATGGGTTTTCTTTTCTTTTCTGACAATTTCTGTGTTTTTTTTGGACACTTTTTGGGATGTTTTTTTACATTGCGGAGGCTAACTTTGACACTTTTAACACACTTTCCTAAATACTAAAGCATAAAGTATAAATTATTACCCAATTCTGTGTTGCATCTAAGCTTGTTGCCAACATTATTCAGTTACTTTTGGGAGATTTGGTGGAAACAGGAGGGTTAAAACAAGAGATCAGACAAACAGTCACACTCAATAACTATTACATTATAAGTGACCCACAATCTGAAACCTTTTCTCAAAGAATCTTTTTTTTTTTTTTACATAAAAATACAAGAATATTGTTTTTGAAGTTGAAGAGTTGAAGAACCATACAAGACCAATACAGTTACTCTCCAGTGTTCAGTTGTTCATCTAAATGCCAGATAGATGCCTCTGCATATACCTTTTGATTTATATTTAATTACCCGAATATTCAGCAACTATGTAATATAATGCAATTACAATGAAGATCCCTCCATTTGGCTTTCCCTTTGGCTGAAGCGTCTCTCAGCCGTGTTATCAGATCAGTTCGGGAGGTTCTTGAACATTTTAAAGCGCAGCTGAGATAGCTCAGCCTCCCCTCGGGTCTTCTCAGGAAAACCAGTGACACCCCCGTCCTCCTCCGCGCGAGGTTACCGCGACCTAATTTGATCTCGTGCCATCATTTCGCCGCGATACGTCCGGCCGGGGCTGCGCTTTCAACTTCCCACGCACTCCTTCAGGTGCTTGGTTTTTCTGTCGGGTGGCCCACTGTACCTCTTTTGTTGTTGATGAAACCCAGACTTTTGAATTTGAATGTGTTTATTCGCAGAACAAAATCATGGCAACAAAAGCCTATCAACCAAATCCCCCAAAATCCCCCTAAAAACCAACAATATACAAACTGAACACACTGAAGCACTAAAATTAAAGGTACCATATCATGCTCACGTTCAGGTTCATACTTGTTTTGGGTTCCTAATAGAATATATTTACATGCTTTAATGTTCTAAAAAACACTTTTATTTTCTCATAGTGTCTGTCTGAATATACCTGTATTCATCCCCTGTCTGAAACGCTCCGTTTTGGCGCCTGTTTCTTTAAGCTCTTATTTACTGAAAAATCCCAGTCTGCTCTGATTGGTCAGCATTTCTGGGTCTTTCACATCTGCGTTCTTGGAGTCTCTGCACCTTCACTGCAGCCGGGGAACAACTGTACTGTAGCGCCACTTTCTACCTATACTGTATTTAGTCTAGTTGTGACATCACTACCATACAGGAAGTCCTGACGGCTCATTTAAAGGCACAGATTCTAAATCCGGGCTGTGTGCATTTCTCTGTGTTTGAGCGTTTTGATACGTTCAAAGTATTTATATAGCATCTCGTCCTGCTTATTAATACAAAAGACATGGGAATCTTACTTTTGTGTGTGTGTGTTTGTGTGATTTTGTGTGTATTTGTCATTTTGTGTGTGTGCATGTGTGATTTTGTGTGTATTTGTCATTTTGTGTGAGTGTGTGAGTTTGTCTTTGTGTCATTTTGTGTGTGTCTTTGTGTATATGAGTCATTTTGTGTGTAATTTGTCATTTTGTGTCTGTGTGCATGTGTCATTTTGTGTGTATTTGTGTCATTTTGTGTGTATTTGTCATTTTGTGTGTGTGCATGTGTCATTTTGTGTCTATTTGTGTCATTTTGTGTGTGTGCGTTTGTCATTTTGTGTGTATTTGTCATTTTGTGTGTGTCTTTGTGTGCATGTGTCATTTTGTGTGTATGTCCTTTTATGTGTGTCTTTGTTTGTCATTTTGTGTGTGTGTCTGTGTCTTTGTGTATATGTGTCATTTTGTTTGTATTTATCATTTTTTGTGTGTGGATGTGTCATTTGTGTGTATTTGTCATTTTATGTGTGTGTGTGTGTGTGTGTGTGTGTGTGTGTGTGCGCGCATGCGTGCATGTGTCATTTTGTGTGTGTGTGAGTGTGTGTGTGGGGGGTCGTCCCATGGGACTTTGAAAAGTGAGAAAATATAGAAAGTGACCGGGCTTATCCTTTAAATGAAAACAAGTGTCGTCTTTATGAAATCATATCCAACCCGTGGTTCTTCAGCCTCATTTGATCAGTGTGTGGATTCGGTTTCTTGTGCAGTGGAGTTTTCATTCAAAACCTCCCCAGAAAATGTAACTCTTTCCAGGAATGGAAAATCCTCTAAAACTGCATCTTCAGACCAAAATGAGACTAATGAACTTCTTTTTTATGTTGAGGAACTCTTTAAATCAGGGCGAGGCGGGATTTACTGCACATTTTACGCCCTGACACAGATGACGTCTGTCGAGGCGAATCATTCAATCGCCTCCGCCGTATCAGCGGCGAACATCGAACGTTTGATTTCAATTCTTAAACGAGCCCATGTTGGCAAACGGAAGAAAAGAGAAGAAAAAAACCGAGTGATGTCCCCGCCGAGACGCTAAAAAACAAGCCTCACAAAGCTTCCAGCTTTTACAAAAGAAGACCCAAACAATATTCAGTTCCCACAGCATTTATTCATCCTGTTATACATCAGAAAGTTGTCATCAACATTTCCTAGATATAAATCTGTGCCAGGATCAAGAGAGGAGAGGAGGAGCTGAGGCTTAGAAGCCAGAGCGCTCTTAAATCTAACAAAATCTAACACTTGAATCGTGGTCGTTTTTGGCAGCCTGGGGGCCCGGCGGCGGGCTCCAGGCGTCAAGGCGCCACCTCAAATTCTCTACTGTGGTCGGGTACAGTCTCTCCCCACATGGCACTCATTTCTGGCTGCAGAGTCTTCAGCGTGAGAGCCTTCCTCCTTTTCCAGCGGTAAGGAGATGCCTGAACAATTACGCCGGTAATTAGGGGAGGGTGGATCTCCGCTCTGGCACGGCCAAATCCCAAACCATCCCTGGCCCACGCCAGTGATCATATGACGTGCATTTTCAGAGTTGTGAGGACGGGGCCCTGCCACGGATGTAATGAATAATTTACAGCCGAGGCAGCGTTTGTGTTAACTGCCGCACACTTCTGTAGAGTTTGAAAAAAAAGAAAAGCAGACCAAACAACTTGAAAAGAAGGGAGAAGAAAAGGATAGCGCGGCGCCAAAGATCATCAAAAGCTGAGATAGAAGTGACACTACTCCCATTGTGGGCTTCAAAAAGATTTTTGTCTTTGCTTTTTTTTTTTTCTTCTCCTTTTTTATTTGTTTCTTAATTTGGGAGGCAAAATCTTTGTCATTAAAGCAATTTTGGAGCTTTGGCTGAAGCGTCTGCATCGGGCACAGACAAAGCCGTGGCGATAAGCTGGCTTCAATGACAGATTGCGTCTTTATTGTGCACATTTCATTATAAACTCGTACTTTTCCCCGAGAAGCGCAAACCGTGACCCGCCGGCTGAAGGCCTGTCATGCTGCAAAATTAGATTCTGTTGACCTTCCCACTTTGTCTTAACATCACAGAGACGACCTCGCCATTCCCGCACATCTCCCTCCTCTACTTGCTGTTATTTCTTCCTCATGTAGTCCCGAAAAGTCTGTTTCTGTGATAATTGAATGTGCCGTTCTACTGCTCCTGAGGGGAAGGGGTGATGTTAAATGTTAGATTACGTTTTTAGGGAAGTTTCTTTTCTTCCAATTGGCTTCTAATCTGCAAAAATCCCTTCCAACTCTGCAGCTTTGGTTTGATTTCTCCCCCTGCCACTTCCAGTTACTTTGAATGTAACAGAATGTAATGGAGCTGATGCCCAAGCTCATCCCTGGGTTGTATTTTAGGGTATCTGGACAGGGAGTGTCAGCGAAATGCCTGAAATGGGAATGTAAAGTGAAACAATTTTGGCTCCCCCCTTCGCCCCGTCGTCTCTTTGATCCCCTCGTCGCAACTTAGGAGACGGGCAACCTTGATCTTGACCCATTTCCTCGGAACAGCTTCTCCGTGAGCGCCGGGTGCCGCGGCAGTGAGATGTGTCACCGCGCGGACGTCCACAGCCATTTCAGAAATCCACTGGACACCGGCGTGCGCGTCGCGTGACCGCCGGAGCCGCGGAGCTGCCCAATTATTTTAGGCCTCGCTGTCCGTTTCACCTCGAGTGAACAAGACACCGATGCCCGTCTCGCATTAGAGCGATGTTCCTCTCTAATGCCCCCCCTTTGTCAAACCTCAGATTCTTCCGCTTTAGTTAACAGAGTAAGAGGGGATTTTGTTGATAGCATGACTTTCTTGTTGGCTGTGGCATCTTAACCCTTGCACTTACTGAGCTTTGGTCTGTAGATTCGGTTAGGAGTGTGGATTAATTGCAAATAAAGAGGTTATTCTCCAAAAACATAGACCACAATTCCCCTCTTCACCTGCTCAATAGAGGAATGGGAAAAATAAAAAGATGTCTGCAAAAGGGTTAGGGTTAGGTGTAGGCACGCTGCAGGTCGCAGGTGCCATGCTGCAGGCGCTCGCAGTCATTTGAGGGCACAGGCGCTACCCTAACTCACCTCTCGAGGTGTACACCATTTTACTTTTTAGGATTACTGATGCTTAAAATGTCAAAAAATTCCAGAAGAATTTAGGGTTACACTTTACTTGAAGGTATCTACATAAGAGTGACATGGCACGGTCTTAACATTTATGACATAACGCTTCTTTTAGTAAATGGCATTTGGTTTTGTCATGACAAGTTATGGTGTTCATGACAGTGCCCATGTCACTCTTATGATATCTTCAGGTAAAGTGTTACCTGAGTGTTCTGAATCTTTTTGACATTTGAAGTATCAGTAATCCTAAAAAGTATAATCGTGCACACCTGCGACCTGCAGCGTGCCTACACCTAACCCTAACCCTTTTGCAGACATCTTTTTCTTTTTCCCTTTCCTCTTTTGAGCAGATGAAGAGGGGAATTGTGGCCTATTTCTTTGGAGAATAACCTCTTTATTTGCAATTAATCCACACTCCTCTGAGCTCTGCGTTCAATTTAGTGGAGGAAGACATAGAAGGCTATAGTTACTTAACCTCCGGGCCTTTTTGGAAGAAAGAAAAAAGCCACAGACACATGAACTCAACCTAGATTTCTTTCCGACTGACATCGCTGCAAACACGGAGAGCAATTTTCCAAGTTTGAGGTAATAAAAATGGCACAATTAAGCCATTTATGTGATTCAATAAAAGTGACGTCTTCTCTAATGAATGTGTTGACAGTTGGATATTTGAACCGAAACTGGGAAATTACACAAGCTACATTTACAATTATACATCGTGCAGATTGATCACACTAAGAGCCGTGCAGAGTGGGACTGCAACGTGTTCAAGCCCTGAAAAAATAATTTTTAGAGAAGTTACAGCAACTGACAGGGGCCTCAATCCGTCAATCCGTCAATTTGATTTGTATCGCACCTCTATTTACAGGTTAGTGCGGTTTGAAGTGTTGCACGGGTGACTGACAAGCACGTTGGACTAATGAGAGAGCATTTTAAGAATGGGAGACTAATGCATGCACACACAGATACAAGATGAATGTAAAGGGAGTCGTATGCAGGGAGAAAAACATACCCACAGCACAGAGTTTACGAGGGTCCTGCTTTCATTACTGGCTGCATTGCATTACAACTCCAGCTTTTGTGTGCACGTCAATGTGCTCGGTGTCTCCCTGTGCCTCCAGACCGATGAGACAATCACTGGCTCCCTGCAAAATAACTCATTAGTTTTAGTTCTCGCATAAAAGGGATGTAAACATTCTTCAACAGTAATAATGTATGTTGTGTGTAAGAGAGTTACTTTCTGCTACTTTCCTGTGTGACGTTGTCATCCTAGAAGTCTCTGTGTGTGTGTTTGTGTGTGTGTGTGTGTGTGTGTTGGAAGACCGCCTTCCCCTGGAGATATTCAGATTCCTGTGAGAGTGCAGTAGACTGATGGGTGGTGATGACAGTTTAAACAATCCGGGCAGTTCTCCAAATTGATTAACATCAGTCTATAGTGTGTGCGTGTGTGTG
>NC_045756.1:8661106-8666376 GCF_008692095.1 Etheostoma spectabile
TGTGTGTGTAGGGTGGAGTAATATAAACAGCTACTGAAGTAATAAACCACCAATTGTACTCCGGTGCAGCGATAATTACAATAACCTATAAATTGAATTTAATTGACTTGGTGTCGCTTAAAGAATGCGTCCGATTGGACACGGCCCGCATGAGGATGGAGAGAGATGGCAGGGAGAAGTTACACAGCTCCAGGCAAAACAAACGCTTTTTTTTTTTCAGGAATAAACACACTGTTTTTCATATAATCTGTGAGAGACCAGTGTGCCGCTTTTGGCATATAATCACAAAAATGAAATCATGTGACCTTTCCAGGCTTGAGAAGACAAACGAGGCAGTTTTCCATTTCGGATTTCTTGAAGGAACCTCGTGTATGCCTCTCACTTCACTTTTTTTTTTTTTAAGTATCTCAGAAATTCCACTAAAATATTCAGGAGCATCCTCCAGCCGCTGTATTTTCAGTTTTATTGTGCATGATATAAAGAGGAGCAATTATTTGATTTCAGAGTTATGAAAACATGTATGTTATGAGAAAACAAGCAAGTTAAGCTTTAATTGGTGCCATTTTTCACGGTGCTGGCAAGGTACTTACCTCTTTGGCACCTTTTTTTCCCCCCTCATAAAATTGCACATTCATATTCTTGAATGGAGACGGAAATTTCATTTTGCTTTATTCCGCCATAATTGGGATGCACGGCGTGTACCTGCAAACTGGAAGACATTCCATAAACATCCCCGACTCATTTATTCCTTCCGAATGCAACTATATTGCCCTCAGTAATAGCACTTGTAATGTGGAAAAATCCTTTCAATTAATACAGTAAACTCTGAAGGTAATACAGTTTACACTAGGCTTTTTTTTAAACTTATGAAGATGTACTGCGTGTTGAGGTGGAATATGCTGTGGGAATTGGTTCATCTACTGCCAGTGAGAGCACATAAACAGAACGCGGGATTTCTCTGGTAGATATATTTCAGACCATTGTTTGGTTTTGGTAGGGATGTCCCGATCACAGTTTCGGATCAGCGCCAATTTTGGCATTCACCCCGTTTTACCTTGTTCCGATCATCAGCTTGTCGTGATCGCCGCCTTTAATCATGCGCGCCCTGCCCCACAAATGCACCGCCAGGCTACGTGGATGGACCGCCCTGGCCCACAAACGCACCGCCAGACTACCTGGATGGACCGCCCTGGCCCACAAACGCACCACCAGACTACCTGGATGGACCGCCCTGGCCCACAAACGCACCGCCAGACTACCTGGGATGATACGCCCTGCCCTACAACGCACCACCAGACTACCTGGATGGACCGCCTTGCCCCACAAACGCACCACCAACTACCTGGATGGACCCCCTGGCCCACAAACACACCGCCAGACTACCTGGATGGACCGCCTTGCCCCACAAAGCACCACCAACTACCTGATTGACCCCCTGCCCCACAAACGCACCGCCAGACTGCCTGGATGGACCGCCCTGCCCACAAACCGCCCAGACTCCTGGATGGACCGCCTGCCCCACAAACACACCGCCAGACTGCCTGGATGGGACCGCCCTGCCCCACAAACGCAACCACCAGACTACCTGGATGCGCCCTGCCCACAAACGCACCACCAGACTGCCTGGATGGACCGCCAGACTGCCTGGATGGACCACCTGCCCCCCAAACCCCGCCAGACTACCTGGATGACCGCCCTGCCCTACAAACGCACCACCACACTACCTGGATGACCGCCCTCCCCACAAACGCACCACCAGACTACCTGGATGGACCGCCCTGGCCCACAACACCCCCAACTACCTGGTGGACCGCCCTCCCCACATACCACGCACCCCAGACTGCCTGGACTGGACCCGCCAGACTCCTGATTGACCGCCACTGCCCCCCCAACACACCGCCAGACTGCCTGGATGGACCGCCCTGCCCCACAAACGCACCACCAGACTACCTGGATGGACCGCCAGACTGCCTGAATGGACCGCCAGACTACCTGGATGGACCACCCTGCCGGCAGTTTCAGACCAACATGGCACACGGCCACTCACCAGGGTCTGTCCAGAGAGAGTCTAGTAGCTTGCCAGCCCCTGGCAACAAGTAAAAAAGTCTGGATTACTGCAATTCTCCACACTTCTTCTGTGATTTCCAGAGGAAACCACACTTTGAGGCTGTTATTGCCTGGAGCCGACATCGGTAAACACAAGAAGAAAATCAAAGATTGAGTGTTAAGCGCAAGAGTTTAGTTTAGTTTCCGTTGTCCAGCGGGGAACTTGAGGCCGTTTATGTCTCGTTGGGTTTGCTGAGAGAAAAGATCACTTGCTGGACTAAGTTAAACGTGTTAAAGCAGCAGTGTGTAGTTTTTGTCGCCCCCTTGAGGATTTGTAAGTAATGAAAACAACACCCCCGGCCCGGCCCTTCGGGTACCTTGGGGTCCCGTTGGGCTCTAGTTCTTACACAGAGTTTGAACTTGTTTACCTGTGTCTAAGTCAGCTGTCAGAGACATGCACAGTTCTTGTTGCCAAATTTGGTCTCCAGTATGAGTCGATTTGCTCTGGTTTTGTTCTCCACTTGGTTCCGATGTGACTGGATTTGGTTTTCCAAGTGGAGAACGAATGCTTAAATTAGGGATATGGCTCGTTTGCAACAAACACTGTATTGAACCGTCATGGCAACAATTTGGGTGGAATCTGCCGCGGGATCTATGAATCAAACTTTTATTGGCGCTTTGAAAGGCGTTAATACCACACTAGAGTTGATTAGATGTCCAATTTATTGACCCAGGAATTCAGATGAACGCATTCTTCAAGGACCGCAATGAATGTCGGATTTCATCCCATCGAAGACAATCATTTGTGGATCTCCTTTCTTTTTTCCCTAATTAAAAGCCTCAGTAATAACTAATTCAGCATCCAATGAATCATTGCCTTTGGAATAGCTTGTTGCCACAACAGTCAACTACATATTTAATGAAGCAACTGGATGGCTTTCCAAAGTCGTCATGTTTTTAGATTTTACTACTTAGTGGCTTTGTATTCAGTTTGAGTAGGTTGTAAAAAGAAAAAAAAAGAAGTTTCAAAGCAGCCCTTCTGAGAGCCTGCTTCCCTCTCTTTTCACAAAGATAAATCCCCAGTCGTATATTTTCTTTTTCACATTTTCAAATATTACTGTTTTGAGTTTAAACCTTTGGAGGGGAATAACTGCTGAGCTACACTGGGAGGGGAATGCTGCTGGAGAAATGAGTGCCGTTGCATGCGGATGTGTTTCCGTGGAGAATTCCCAATGGATGTTTTCCATTCTTGCGGGAACGCCAAACATTCCCGAGGGATTTATTGTGTGAAATGCGTCCGCTTGCTCCCGATGTTCCCTCTGGACTCTAACCAGGAAGTCAGTTTGTACACGGAGAGATGCCGCTTGTATGCATGTGTTTAGACATGCAAACATACACACACACACACACACACACACACACACACACACACACATGCAATCAATCAAGCACACACTGTAAAGTGATTACACACACATCCATACATGTCAAATAAAAAACAACATACACATGGAAATGGGAATACAGATCTGTGTGCATGTTTCAAAGAGAATATATATATATACATATATATAAAAAAAAAAGATTCCCCCCCCCCCCATCCACTGGGCTAGAGGGCTATCAATTTGACTATCTTGATTTCCATTGGATCAAAGGCTGCCATAATTACATCGTGTTGTTCTATCCTAGCCGATACATCCTATATTTTGATGCAGATTTTCTCTGCTGTAATCTGAAAAAAATGTCCCCCCTTGGACACCCCCCTTATCAATTATGGCCCCCCTCTCTGTGTCACCCCACTTAAAAAATCCTGGAATGGCCCTTGGATAGGATATGCAGTACGTCACCCTTCCTTTACCTTTTGGCATCTTTTTTTTTCTTTTTTTACCCGAGCATCTGTCATGTGTCTCAGGTGAAGATTTACTTTGATTTGTTGCATTTTGTCTTCTGTGGTGCGTCCTTGTAGTTTTTCTGTAAATTAATTAGAATTAGAACTAATTAGCAAACACCCAATCTGTGTGAGTGGGGAATCAGATCCCCCCCCCCCCCCCCCCCCCCCCCCCCCCCACCTGGGCAGCAAGGTAAACCATTGAGGGTACACACTGTCTGTTCTCCTTCCCTTTGATTAGCCAGTCTTTGAATGGTATAATTGTGATTATGTTAAAAAAAACTGGTTGCAGTTGAATATTCTCTTGGGACACAGGGGGGGGGGGGGAGGAAAATGGGCGAGAGAGAGAGAACGGGAGAGATAAAGTCAGGCTAAGGAGAAGGAGGAGGACTGTTACAAGAAGAGAGCGAGCCCTCTTTTGTACAGACATTGCGACGCCGATGGCTTCTCTAATAAATATTCAACCTTAACTCAGTTCCCATGTAACTTCTCTCTTTTGCTCTCTGCCTCTCGTTTTTTTGTACGACTGCCAGCACACCCACACGTTTCTGGGCCAGCGAAATGATTACAGTAAAGCAAACAAAAAGAAAAAAAAAAAAAAAAAGGAGGGAGGCTGGGGTGTTTGACAGAGGAAACGGGCCGACAGGGTCTGATACGAGAATAGGGTGGTAGTGTGTGCTGAAAGCTGGCGATTTTTTTTTTTTCCCCCAATTCTTTTTGGGTGGAGGGTTATGTTGCAGAGGGGGAAAGAAAGAAGTGAGGAAAGGTGGGAGAAGGGGGGGGGGTCCTCTGTGGTCGGAGTCGGTGTGATTGTTGGAGACGGAGCAGAGAGAGTCAGTTCTCAGGCCTGCTTGTTTACCTTTGTGGGGAGAAGCTTTTCCAACATCCTCTGAAGTGGCCCACTTTGGACAAAACACCGCGCCGCGCTGTACGATAAGAGCGAGCATGAATTCCTCGGCCGTGCATTAAAAAAAAAAAAAAAAAAAAAAGATTAGACCCCTGCGTCACTGCCACATTTGATTTTTTGAGTTTATATTTCAGCCGTTATTCGGACAGCCACTCTGAGAAAGGCATGTGCAGCACACACATCACAATGGGGGATTTATTTATTAGAATTACTTGCACAAAACACACAAGCACTTTGGTCATGGACTGTTTTCTGTTCTTTTTATCCATGTTTTACTGTCTCTATTACATATTGTAATGTTTGGTGTGTTGCGTGTTATGTGGTGGTCTACAGAGTTGTAAGGATGTCCTACCTCGTAGATGGTAAGCCTAGTTTACCCAATAAAGGAACCTGAATGTAACTAAGTACATGTACTCCAGTACTGTACTT
>NC_045756.1:8666386-8666497 GCF_008692095.1 Etheostoma spectabile
GTTGAGGTACTTGTACTTTACTTGAGTCTTTTCTTTTTATACCACTTTTTCCTTCTACTCAGCTACATCTCAGAGAGAAATATTCTACTTTTTACTCCACTACATTCATCT
>NC_045756.1:8666507-8671477 GCF_008692095.1 Etheostoma spectabile
GCTTTAGTTACTAGTTACTTCAGTTACTAGTTACTTTAGTTACTCCACTACATTCATCTGGCAGCTTTAGTTACTAGTGACTTTAGTTACTAGTTACTTTAGTTACTAGTTACTTTAGTTACTCCACTACATACATCATCTGACAGTGAGTTACAGTTACTTTAGTTAATAGTTACTGCATTAACTGGCAGTTTAGTTACTAGTACTTTAGTTCTGTTACTTTAGTTACTCCACTGCATTCATCTGGCAGCTTTAGTAACTAGTGACTTTAGTTACTAGTTTCTTTAGTTACTAGTTACTTTAGTTACTCCACATACATTCGGCAGCTTTAGTTACTAGTTACTTTAGTACTAGTAATTTAGTTCTCCACTGCATTCATCTGCAGCTTTAATTACTAGTTACTTAGTTACTAGTTACTTTAGTTACTCCACAACATTCATCTGACAGCTTTAGTTACTAGTTACTTTAGTTACTCCACTACATTCATCTGACAGCTTTAGTTACTAGTTACTTTAGTTACTAGTTACTGTAGTTACTAGTTACTTTAGTTACTCCTCTAAATTCATCTGACAGCTTTAGTTACTTTACACATAAGGATTTCTGCACACTATAATATCTGATGTTTTATCATTAAGTAACCTAGCAACAATATAACGGCCTACAGGTCCAGCTGAGATGATCAAACATACGTGTGTCAGTACAACCATCATATTTGTGGGCAGTCATATATTCTCATGTATGTATGAATTGCCTGACTGCATGTGCATCTCCCGAGTGTCTCACTTCGACATGATGCAGTTTAATGGATTACAAGGTCACTGCAAAACTCAGCAATACCATGCCGTGATACATATTTAACATATTACTGTAATAAACATATTACTTTGCGTAGCTCTTCCATGCTCCAAAGCACACAGTCATGTTCTTAGCGCTTCCATTGGCCCAGTGAAACAAGTTACCACACAAAATGGCGGCGAATTATCAAATAAACACGCAATTATTTTATGACTTTGACCTTTTATTTTAAAGCTGGATCATATCCAGGGGCTTATCTTTGGATTCAACATAGGGGGGGTAGGGAACTCAAACTACCAGGGAGGTCCCGGGACATGTATGCATGTATGTATTTTAATAAAGCGCCCAAGACTTCGAAAAAAGTGTCCAAAATAATCTCGAAAAAGGCGACAAAAACTCAAAAAAAACTTCTGAAGAATACCAGTTTTTATAAGTTGACGTGGAGAGGGAGGTTTCAACCCCCCCCCAGTGAATTAATCACATGATCGTATCAGCCTTTTATTTTTTTTTTACCCAGGTTATCTCTTCCAACTGAA
This sequence comes from Etheostoma spectabile, assembly GCF_008692095.1. Classification (NCBI taxonomy): domain Eukaryota; kingdom Metazoa; phylum Chordata; class Actinopteri; order Perciformes; family Percidae; genus Etheostoma; species Etheostoma spectabile. Next base: position 8,667,839 of record NC_045756.1, read on the forward strand.
CCGCCTCTATCCCACAATCCCTTGCTGTTGACCGAGCCGCCACCTTTTCCTTTGTTTCCTTGTGCGATGGAATTGTGGTGGTGGGGGGGGGGGCAAATATCTGGAATTACAAAGTAGAGGCCTTTTTTTTCAGCCTAGCAACAGGCCTCATCACCATCTGTTCACCTAAAGTGTCTTCCATCACCTGCGAGAGACCGACAACTGCTCTTCATTTTTTTTTTTTTTTTTTTTTTTTTGTCGACACAAGATAAACTGTCTTATTAAAAAAAAAAGAAAGAAAGAAAAAAAAAAAAAAAAACACCCAGCGTGCCATACCCGCCCTTCCACCACCGCCACCACCGCCCTCCGTCACCCCCAGTTTTTATAGGAATATTCATAGTGCAATATCGCCGGATTAGTCTGCGGAGAATTTGACAAATAAGACCGGCTTTCGCGGGAAAATATTTTGCCACGTTTATTTTTTTTTCTTGATGTGAAAATGATTACATTAAGAAGAGACACGGCCTTTTTTTCCTGCTTTTTCTTCTTCTTGCCTTCACGCCGTGGCAGCATCTGTAAGAAGAGGGATACGTGTTGCTCTGGGAAAAAAAAAGTATTGCAGTGATAGACAAGTTGAAATGTGCATCATTAGCTCCCGCCGCCGTATAATGACCTTGTGTAATCACTTCAACTGGCAATCTGGGCATTTGAGGTGTGTGTGTGTGTGTGTGTGTGTGTGTGTGTGTGTGTGTGTGTGTGGATACATGCATGCTGCAGTGCCACCGTTCACCAAGCTCCCCACCCTTAATTCTTCTCAACAAGAATCATTACTTAATCTCAGCCAGCAAACAGCTCTCTCTCTCTCTCTCTCTGTCTCTCCTATGTCTCTCTCTCTCTCTCTCTCTCCCCGACAATGTCAGCTCATATTGGAGCTGTAATCACTAGACCAAGCCCACCGCGGCTGCCGCCGCCGCCGCCGCTGCCTCGTCCCTGCGGTGCTATCATGGGAAAAAGGCCCGAACCCAGGGCTTATCTGTCGGCGCGCGGATATGACAGGAGAGGAAGAGGGGGACTTTACCCAGAGCTTTTGTCTCGCATCCCGATTGTGTTCACGCTCCCTCTGTCGCTGGTGGGCGAACATCTACCTGAAACCAACCAAAACAGGTTGGGCTCCCGGGCGCCGGTGGCGTGGAGTCTGGATAAACTCAATTTCCAACACGGACAAAGAGGAAGTGCGGGGGGGGGGGGGGGGGTGGACAACATTTGAGGCCAGATAATGCCCGCGCTGAGCCCCATTAGGATTGAGGTATTATCCCCTGGTTGACTTTGGCTATGAGAAAATGTGCCCCCCCTCCCTTTGCTTTGCCGTTTCCCACTCATAACAGACCTGTTGGCCGTCGAGGTTTATCAAGCTCGCAAATCTAAACAGGACAGGGGCCCTGGACGGGAGGGGGGCCTTGTACACAGGAAGGGCCCTAATTCTCTCTGGATTAGAGAACAAGTTGCAATTTAGACAGCTGCTTGCTTGTAAAAAACCCTGTTTGCCATGTTGATGCTGGCCCTCACAATACCTTAAAAAATCTAGATTTTTTTCTTTATTTTTTATAGATAAGTCTTGTGTTAGGAAGACAACTCTGTACGGGCAGTGGAACTTTGTGAGTCGGGGTTCAAAATGGTGCAAACACTAAGAGAGTGCACACCAAACGATAAGGTCCCTGAAACATTCACTCGTATGAGTGCACGATGCAAGTCGCTTGCTTGTAAAACCTATGTTTGCCAAGTTGGTGCTGGCTCTCAAAATGTTGAATAATAGTTCATTTTTCGTTACTAAAAATCCTGTATTAAGAAGACAACTCAGAATGACCAGTGGAACTTTAAGGTTGCACGATTTAGGGTGCAGTAAGTGATTCTGCGCAAAGATTGTTGTATAATCTTTTGAATGTCTGTAAGATTTACAGTGAAAATAAGAAGAATGATACGTAAATGATCATTCTGTCCAATACTGTGAATCATATCACAATATCAATCAAAATAAATTGGCTATATTCCTCGTATCCTGCAGCCCTAGTACACAAGGTACCACCACTTAGAAAGTGCATACCAAAGATGACATTCCCTAAAAAACCCTTTCACTCAAATGAGCACATGCTACATGGTAGCAGTGATGCTAACGAAGTCCTTCAGCGGCCCCGTGATTAAAGAGACCATCGTAGCTGGAAGGTCATGAGTGTGAGTGTCCTCCAGCTGAAGGATCCTTCAGCCAGTCCCTGAACCACTGCAGCATCATTGTCTGTGTGTGTGTGTCTGTGTGTGTCTGTGAGTGTGTGTGAGAAACAGAGTAAACCAGGTGTAAAGAGAGCAGTGAGGTGAAACACACAACACGTGTGCTTTTGCTCCCAGAGCTGATGGCTTTTACAACATCATTTGTCAACTTTTTTTCCGTGGTAACAAATAGAAATAGCCTTTTCTCTGCCGAGTTGTTGTTGTTGTTGGTATTAACGGGGGGGGGGGGGGGGGGGGGGACTTGGCAAACATGTTTCTCATCCAAGATAAACCGAAGGTTACACATGTATTCGTGCACAGACATACTGTACAAACCCATGCTGCTGATTTCAGGTTGTGTGATTCTATTAATCTCTCCCCCCACCCCCCACCCCAGTGATGGAAATGAGCAGCGCTGGTATCAACCTGAATGATTAACCTTTCTCACGTGTTGCAAAGGATTGCAGCAGTCACTTTGCAATCGCGGAGGCAGGACAAAACACAGAATGCAGATGTCTTTTAGTATCAGCTGTTGGGGGGGGGGGGGGGGGGGTTAGGGTTAATGTCAAGGTAAGCAGGCTTTGATGGCTGAATTAAGTCTTAATCTGTTGGCACAGCACTGCCAACACGGACTGAGATGTGTTGGGTGGGGCGGGTGGTCCTTATTTTTATTTTTTTTAAGGGGTGGGGGGGGGTTACTTCCTTCGACTTCTGAGAGATTTCCTGAAGGCATGCGACACACACTCAGGACTTCTGTTGCTGATCCAAATCAGTTTTTTTCCCTCTCCCTCTCAGCTACGTATGGGCGACTTCTTTCACTTGATTAATTCTGCTGCAAATCGGTCATAATGTGTGACTATCTTAAGAAGCGGATTGCATGGGTTGGGGGGGCTGCCAACCGCAGCATGGACACAAGTTTAGGCGTGAAGTTGATTAAAAGCCAACGCTTATTTTCTGAACTCAGCTGTTGTGTAGTTTTTGTACTGCATTTACTGGTTTAGTGTTTCATGCGGTGTTGCCTTCATCTCTGGGGAACAAAATTGGACAAAGTCCTCGCACATCCACAACGGAGTAGACTACTATTTGCAGTGGTGGAAAGTTGCACAAGTACTGCACTATTTAAAATGTTGGGATACTTCTCACTTTAATATTCCCATGGTATGCTACAGCTGTAGTTACATGCGGCTTTCTGTCGCACAATAGATAAATTACCGTATAGTCAGGAGAAGCTTGCAGGCAATTGGGAGGACGTGGCGGCATACTGTAAAAATGACAAAATAATGAATCAGGATACTTACAGAAAATTACTCCTGCTCCCACGCTCATGGACAGCTCCTCACGCTCTCCGTCTCTCCTGATTGGGAACGATTGAGATTTCTCTTGCACAGCTACCAGAAG
>NC_045756.1:8671487-8672103 GCF_008692095.1 Etheostoma spectabile
TTCAGACAGGTTGCTCACGTCACATCTACGTCGTCAAGCTCAGTTTGGTCTGGTCTCCGTGGAAGTCTACGGTGTCGCTTTGTCTTGAACTATCTGTGTTTGCATGTGCCGGCTAGTAGTTATCTGTGCGTTAACCTTGGGGGCGGAGCTTCTGAAAGGGGCGGGGCCATACATGTTTGTCTGAGTTCAAATATCAACAGTCTTTGCACAGAATCACTTACAGGTTACTGTATTGTGTGTACAGTTGACTTCATTTAAAATTGTAAGTGGCTACATTTAAGTGAAAAACAAATTAAAATAATGGAATTTGCCTTATGGTAATTTATATTTTAGGCTTATTTTTTGCATTTTTCTTTTGCTCATGGAGGCAGCAGGCCTGGATTTGACTCTGACTTGCGGCCCTTTGCGGCATGTCATTCCCCCCTCTCTCTCTCCTTTCATAACTTCAGCTGTCCTGTCAAATAAAGGCCTAAAAATGGCCAAAATATAATCTTTGATCTGTGGTGTTGGCTATCATCCCAGATGGAGAAACTTCATCATCCCCACTAGGCTCTCTTTTCTTTAGAACCATGCATTTCACAGTGGTATAGCAACTTTACCCTTTAAACCCCCCCCC
>NC_045756.1:8672113-8674571 GCF_008692095.1 Etheostoma spectabile
CCACAAACAACTTAGTAGTTGTAGTCATCTACATCATTCGTCGCCACGTCTAATCACATTGTTTGCCGGAGAATCTCCAAACGTCGCTAACTGGATCTTGTAGGCCCCATTTCTCTGCTCAGCAAAGCCGTAGTTGGCATTTCTGCTGAACAGAGTAACATCAGTAACGTCTGCGTCCCCTTTTGTGAAGCAGAATAACCCCCGAATAAGCCGTCGTGCATCGCAGAGGTCATGCTCAATGCTACACGGTTAGCGCTAGCTTGTTAGCAGCCTGATCCAGTTAGAGCTGCAACAAAGCCGCACACATTTCCCAGAGAAGAGGAATTACAACCATAATCGTTCTTGTCATTTGCGCAGCAATTTTACTCCTGAATGCCTCGTTTTAGGGAGGAATTAATGATAATAAAAAAGAAGGAATGGCATGAGCTTCAGGTGCCGCAGAGTTCACCCTTTTCCCACTCATCCTTGCCTGCAGCCCTGTGACGCTCCCTCACTCTCTCCCGCTCTTGGTTTCTTATTATCAGTTAATAATTCTTTCTCATTCAAGCAAATTAAAGAAACTTGACTGTGTTAGAGCGAGTCCAGCATGGAGCTGCAGGCAGAGAGGAGGCTAAATGGCAGAAATTCCCCCCAGAGCAACGAGCGCATGAAGCACAACATTGTGTCCACCACAAAAGCCGCTCTGTAGTTTTGATCCCCTCTAATTTAATTAGCCCAAGAGGTAGTGCATTAATTTGCCAGGAATTCTTCTGATGCAGAAAGCCGCCCCCGGTGCATGGAGGGAGAGAGGGAGAAGAAGAAACCTTCTTATTGCTTTTGTGCAGTTGAGGAGGAGGAAATCTTCCATCTGACGAGCCACGGTGCAAGAGCTTTGATGGGATTGATCTCTATCAACGTTTTGTGTGCATGTCCGGGGACTTTTTTCGCCGCCATTACAAAGCAGAGCTCATGATGTTTTAATGGTATTCTTTCTCGAATTCGATTGAGTCTTTCTCCGTCCTTTGGCAACCAATATTAGGACGGCAGCTTTCACAGGGAATTAAAGATCCACTGCGTCTTACAGTCCAACTCCGTTCGTATCAGATCTCTTTCTATCAAGATTGTGCAACCTATAGCGCCATTTACCAATAATATATACAGTGAGACGAATAGATGACATCTTGTTTATGCATCCATTCGGTATACAGTGTAATAAAAGACAAAGTGGTAACTTCATTAACCCACTTTATCTTAGTAAATACTAATCATTTAACAGTTTTTTTTCCAATAGAAAGACACATTTGTGCATGCTTTCTACATGATGCTTACATTGTAAGAAGAATACCAGTAATAATAATGGTAATAATCTGAGATCATAATCCCTCCAGTTGTCACAGGAGGGGAAACGTTTCATTCAGGTTAACCATCGCTATCAGAGTAATTTTCATGTGAAAGGGGAAAACTGAAAAAAAAACTTGTTCTTTTTGGCTTAATTATCATGCAACAACGTTCTCGATAAGTGCAGATCCGGGCTATTTGATAATATTAATTTTTTTTGAGCTATCGCACACAGCTCCTTTGATAATCTTTCATCTTGAGACACTCTTGTGTGATTAGACTAAATTGAAGAGGCCCACACCATAGTCATTAAAGAATCACTTCTCATTGTGTAATTAGAGTGCTTCCAGTGGTCCACTAACAGATACCAACCTTCAGCACATCATTTAACACACTGATATGGATAAAACGCATCCTCCGTTGGTGCCTATGCATCTCCTGACAACAGCGCTTTCGCCTGCCGTGACTCATTCTTGCCATTTTCGTTGTATTTGTGGTGATGAACTCAAAAAGCCTCTCAGAGTCAGGCCCAGCTTAAGTGGTCTTGCCCATGAAAGTAGTGCAATCGGCCCAATAAAAGCCAAGGTTTGGGTTAAATGGTGGGGGTGTGCATAAGACTGACATGACACCTATCATGAACCTGATGGAGTCTTTAAGAATGGCACGACTGTTGTCATTAAAGTAAACACTGTTTGAGACGTTTGTGTTATGACAACTTGACATTAATTTAATGTATACTCTTTATTGATCCCCAATGGGGAAATTACTGTTGTTACTACACACTACACACAGGCCTGAAATACAGGTCCTGTACATGCACTAATGGAGCCATGTCAGAGGAAGTGGGCTGCAAATGCTGCCTGAGCAGTTGAGGGTTGGTCAGTGCCTTGCTCAGGAGCACCTTGGCAGTGCCCAGGTGCATATCTTCAGCTAACCCACACTCTGGGTATTTGAACCAGAGACCCTCCAGTTCCCAACCCAACTACCTATGGACTGAACTACTGCCCCCCCCATTTATGTCTCACACATATCTAACTTTGCAATAGAATGAATGACACTTAATGACAACAGACATGGACATTCAAAATGAATTTTTCATGATAGGTGTCATATGTCTTATGAGGTCATAAGGGGCAAGGTT
>NC_045756.1:8674581-8677742 GCF_008692095.1 Etheostoma spectabile
CCTCTGCTTTGCCCACCCAGAGAATTTAGCCCCCCCCATGAGAGAAAGACATCATGGCTTTCAAACAATACCTGATCTTAGGGTACCGATCCGATACCAGTGTGTGTGTGTGTGTGTGTGTGTGTGTTAGAGAAGACAAATATTTTATTATGTTTCAACGGCGGTGTATTACCATCCCGGTACAGATGTGATGTGATTGCTAGCATTGTTGTTAAACGCCAAACAACTTTTTTTTTTATTATCCAGTTTGACAGTAAGTCATAACGGAACAGGGGATGTAAATAAACCACTTGAAAGTAGATTTTCTTCTGGGCTAAATGACGTGGTATCAGACCGGTGCATAAACTCCAGTACTCCAGCTTTTCTGATACTGATATCAATATCGGAACATCTCTAATCTTCATTGGGTCACTTTTTCGTTGCTGATTGCGGGGCAGTTAAATTGGACAGAAGGCGACCATTTGCCACCTTTCTCCCTCTTCTCGCCTTTGTCACATCCGTCAACCTGCTGTCATGACGCACTTGAGCTGAGCAGCGTCCGTTAAGCCTTTGCAATAGCGGAAAACACAAATAAGACAACACAAAAATCTGATTTCAACTTGCGTCCGTAGAAGGCATCTTCATCAACTCACCTGAAACTGGGCCCTCCATCACACAGGGAAGGTATGCCGCTGCTCTGCTAGGAAAGTGCAACACGTAGACCTTCTAGTGATCCACTCTGAGAGTTCATTTATAATTCAGAGGCGGCCGCAACCCACGACTCAGAGCCCAGGTTAACCAGCGAGCGCTGCATTTGTTTTGCCCGCGAGCAATGTTGATTCCCTCCCCTCTCTCCCTGAGGCAGAAATCCCTGCCCTGATGTGTCCCCTTTTTGTCCGCCCCGCGTCCTAAGGTACATTTTCACCGGGGCGAGGTAAAAGCATGGGTGAGATGTTTTATACTCGCAGTACAAGTGCACAGTGCAGGGGCTCAGCGGGATAAATAATTCACCAGAGCGTGTTTGAACAGGTACGGAAATAATCCTTCAGCAAAGTGAGAGTGGATATACACTCCCTCCTCCCCCTCGACGGTTTTCAGAAACAACTTGGAAGTGCAGGGAGGTCTCCAAACATATCACCCAGCCCGGATGAAATATTAAAGGTTATTGGTTAGCGTGAGAGCGTGCTCCTCGAACTGTCTCCTGTGCTGAGACAAGCAGGTAGACTTAACTTCTCTGTCAGAGCAGACAGGTGGAGATATCTGACACCGGTAAATATTACATGGAAGTGTGTGCTAGCCTAGGGGCAGGTACGCTGATTCTACGGACCCACAGTCTGCTTTACTTTGAAACAGCATGTGTCGTTTTGATTTTCTCTGTGTGCGTGGTCTGTTTTGCAGTAGTCCTGTACCTCAGATTTCCAGTATCTGTACAAATACACTGTAAATCACATCATTGCACGTGACTGCGTGGTGTAAAAAGTCCCAATCTTTAAACCCAAGCTGGCAGGACATTTCCACAGTCTAAGCTGAAGACATTAATAATAATAAAAAACAGCTTTGGTACTAGTTTCTTGAAGATATCATTTCACAAAACATGCGTTGTACAAGTTGGAGTAGAGCCAGAATGTCCCCGATGGACAATTTGGTTTACAGACAGTAGTCAAATGAACAGACACGGGAAAAATACACCATTAAAAAGACAATAATTCTAAAACAAAGCCATAAAAGAAAAAAACAGGAGACAGTCCTAAGGTATCTAAAGTATGGATGAGTAGAAAAATCAACTCATCACCTTTTAATTGTAGAGCTACCACTTTGTTTGGAGGGCAGTGCATTGATTTTTTTAAGATGTTTCGCGCTGATTCTCAAACACATTGCAGAGCGTCAAAATATGATTTACTTTTCATTTGGGATTTTTTGCGTTGCAGCATCCCAGACACAGCTGCAGCTCAACCGATTCATTTATTGCACTGCAGTCCCTCATCTTAATCTCTATCTTTATATCATATATCACATGATTTGACTCACTTCAGTCAGGTGTCACTAGACGCGGTTTCATTTAACGTTTTATTCATGCAGGTTTTGGACAACACACAACATCAGACGGACAGATTAACGGTAGTAACCACATTTACCAAAATATTACATACACTATAAGTAGACTTCAAAGTAATAACCACATGAACAAGATTCCAAAATTCTCAAAAATATATTTACTCACAGTCAGTCATTTTGTTGCCTTTGGTACAGCGGTGGAAGTGGAAAATAACTAAGTACTGTACTCAAGTCCAAACGTTGAGGTACTTGTACTTTACTTGAGTCTTTTCTTTTAGTTACTTACTTAACCCTTGTGTTGTCTTCCCGTCAACCACGGGAAAAAAAAGCAGTTTTGGTCACTTTTTTTCAACATTATTAATATTTTTTCGTCATTTTTGTCACTTTTTTTTAAATGTTGTGGATGTTTTAATTTTTCATTTTTTATTATTATTTTTTTTTAAATGACATTATTTCAACGGCGCATGTTTTGTGACAAAAAATACAATTTAACTAACTCAAAAAATGGGTCAATTTGACCCAAGGACAACATGAGGGTTAAGATTTCTGCACACAAAACACATATAGTTTATAAACCTGATGTTTTATTATGAAGTAAATTATTAAGAATTATTCAGCTGGGGTGATGATGAACTGGTTCCTACACAACTGATCCTTTACTTTTAATACTTGAACTACATTTTCCTGATGATACTTAGACTTTTGCTTAACTAACATTTTCAATGCAGGACTTTTACTTTTAACAGAGTTTTAAGTATTTACTTTTAATAAAGGATCTGAATACTTCTTCCCCCACTGCTTTGGACCAGTATCCGGGCTAACATAAGCGACATGGTATCACTTTATGATAGTGTGTGACGCTTCTTTTAACTCACCCCGCTAATAAACACGAGCTTAGCATATCATGTGTCTCCGCAGTGAGTAATAGCGAGCACGGAGACAGAGAAGAGAGGATGAAACTCGCTCACCCACTTTAACCTCTTTGTTTTCCGCCGCGAGCATGGCAGCAGACCCCAGGAAAGGACGGGAGAGAGGGGGTGGAGGGGCGAGGGAGGGTGGAGGCAGCAGCCTCACGGTGGCCCGCGGGGCTGGAGGGGTGAGACGGCGGGGGGGGGGGGGGGGGGGGG
>NC_045756.1:8677752-8679705 GCF_008692095.1 Etheostoma spectabile
AGACGGGGTGAGGGGATAATTAAGCGAGCACGGTGACAGCTGCAGCAGGTCCCGAGCAAAAAAAGGGCCTGAGCTCCAGTGAGCTGAATTAATGGCATCAGTGGAGCCCGGCAGCGCCGCCACCGCCGCTAACATTTGATCATTAATTATTAGCCTTTTGACAGAGCCCGGGCCTCGTAACCCCTCACCTGCCCATCGGCGAGGCCTCACCTGCACTACTACGCTGCACGGACACGTGCACACTCATCCGTCAAACAGTGTCTTATGTATTTTTTGATGTTTAGACAACAATATGCACATTAATGCCTAGCGTACACTGGAAGGCTTTGGAAAGACTACAGTCTGACATCATCTGGAGACCGTCTTCTCACGTCCAATGTTAAGGACTGTCAATATATGTAAGGACTGGGGCTCGTGCAGGGTCAAGACTACAACTAGATTCAATTTGAAAAATGTGACCAAGCTAGTTAGCCACCGCTAGTTTTAGCTGCTAACTTTAAGGGGAAGTCTGCAGATGGATGTCTCCAGTACCCGGAGGTCTGGGTTTATCCTGTGTTTGTGGTCCCAATCGCTAGTTTTGAAGTCTTCTGCAACACAGAATGTTAATTTTCTGAATTATGGTCTCGTTGATTTTAAAATAAAGCAGGGGGTGTTTAAGGGTGGGGCTATGATGTAACGTTGAGTGTAAGGACTCCTCCCTCACTCCTAGCAGACCTCCACAAACAAACGGGGGACGTCACACATGGTTGGCACCTGGAGAGCACCCATTGGTTGTTGACAATGTTCATGTGATTTAACTTCACTACCAAGACTTCTAATTTAGGATAATATCAAACTTTTTTAACGTCAGATGGGAGAAACACTGACTGGGACTGAGTTTTATGACCTTAAACCAAGTGATGGAGAGGACGGGAGCGCCCGTAAATTAGTCCGTGACATTGAAATCTCTGGAAAAGTAGTTTTGGTGTAAGGTGCGGCACATGACGTGACTTACCTGCATCATTTTGGGACCTAAATCACTCTCTGATTCCACATTGCCGTCCTGTCTAGTGTAAAACTTCACTGGCAGTTTGTCACTTCCTGACGCATTCCCTTCTTGTCAGATGCTTGCTGGGATTTCCCCTCTCACATGCTGGCATAATTACACAAATTATATAATTGTCACAGATGAATAATATAACCTCACATTTTCCCCAAGGGGATGCAAGGCACACAATACCTACAGTACTAAGAGGAGACACTGATACTATTAGAATTAGACATCAACCTCTCAGCTATAGAATGAAAAGAAAAGTTCAGTTTCTTTGACATTTGTATGCATTTGTATGGTTTATTTTGTATGTACTTTATTTATTTGACTAGTTAGGGGTCATGTTAGTTCACTTGGATCTCGCAGGAGTTTTGAGCTGTGTCTGAAACTATTCACCTTATTGCAGCCTTTGTATTGGGCCTTTGTAGAAAGGCTGGATGACTGTGGGAAAAATCAAACTCACGTTTATTTTGGTCGATATTGAAATCACGATTACTCGTTGGCTTTTGGAAAGATGTTGCATTTATTGAACTTAAAAACACCTCGACCTGGGACATAACCCTTATTACTTTTCCTGTTTGAATTTCACAATCTTTTTTTTTTTACCCAACACCTTTTAATCAACAATACCTTAGACAGAGGACAGCCAATTACTACATGTCCTATGGTCCTGTGATAAGGTCCAGGAAGTTTGGACCGGGATACATGAAAGCCTAAGTCGGATTGTTGGGACCCAGGTTCCATTATTGCAGGGACCCATGTTGCATTCAGCTCGAGATTATTTAGTCTAGGAGATGGGTCAATCTTAGGGGGGGTGGATAAGCACATAAGATGCTGGGTCCGGACTAGTTTAATGATCAGATTTTTTTTTTTATTTTAAGAAGATGGAAGAATGAAGGGGTGCCGCCTTCAATCCAGGAGTG
>NC_045756.1:8679715-8687275 GCF_008692095.1 Etheostoma spectabile
GTGGCTAGGGGGGCGGGGTTTGGAAAGATGTCATATTAACAGTTTGCCATACTAGAAAATGGGGAAAGTACCTGAGCTTTGTGGACGACTCATAAGAAGCTTTGTATTGGGGGGAGATATGTATGATGGGTTTATGGTGTTGGCACTTATACATACAGTATGTTTGGTTCATTGTGTATTTTGTTGGTCATGAATATTGTAGTTACTGTGTCATCCTTTCTTGATTTTTCTCTGGGTGGGTGGCAATTTGTTCATGCTGCAAGTTGTGTGTTTTGGATGTTGTTAAAAAAGCAAAAACAGCAAAACCACCACGCAGGCCAAATCCTATGCTGGTGGTTCTAAGGGCCAGACGGGGGAGAAACATTTTGACTGGCTGGTTTACACTCAACAGACTCGCTTGGCCCCTTCACTACGCGAGAGGTCTGTTTCATCATTCCCAGGGGTCCCCCCCGTGCTCTCCTTCCTCCGTACCTAGTTCTGATCTGAACGAAGGCACGGTGCGCGCCGGATGAGGTAACACCAGGCAATCTCAACGTGGTGCCGCTTACATCAACCCCGCTGGTTCAGAGGAGCTGCCAGACCATTGCTGCGCATTAGAACTCATGCTCTTGAAATTGACCTTCCCCCAATTGAATATAAAAATTACATAAAAATGAAAATAGAAGATGCTGGTGCGGATCCACGGCAGGCCTGGATCGCTCACAAAGCTTGCAATTAACGTTAATCGGGGACAGGCCGGCCGCTGATTTAGGTAAGGGCGTCTCAAGTCTTGAGAAGACCAGAGTGTGCCAAGCACGCCGGTTAGGGAGAAGCTCAGAGGGGCCCTTTTAAAGATTGAAGCCCTGGCATGTTGCAAAAGGGGTTTTGATTGCACTCCACGGAAAGAGAGCCCCGGCTCGGAGCAAATTTACATGTCCCAACCTCTGCAGAGAAGATACAGTTAGTAGTTAGTAGTAATCACATCAGACAGTGGCCGCGTCACAGTCCTATTGAGTAATTGGAGAGGAAATGTATTTATGGTTAAAGAAAAGTTAGTGCGTCACCCTATAATATACAGTGTTCCCCCTACAGGGGATCTCCACCGATTTCACTGATTCAGTTTGCTCGTCACATGAAGCTGGATGGAGCTTTCCGAGGTTTGAAATATAACCCATTGTAGTGCCATGTGTGCATTACAAGGTCCACGGGTGAGGTTTGAAAGCAGTGGGCTCTCATAAGCCAGACAGGGTCAGATGAAAATCCAAAATGTGAAATGTAGGATCCTGCATTTCTGAAGACATCTCGGCCTCTGCTGCTTCAATGTTGACCTGGGGGGGTTTGCCTTGTTTATAAAGCATAGAAAAGTATAATTTGTCTAATAAGTCTTCTTTGCCAAGTTAATTCCAACTAGTTTTACACCTATGTTTTTGCATTTGTGGTCAATAAAACCTAATTTACATGAAATTATACCTATTTCCTGACTAAAGTGAGACTGGTATATTTCAAATATAAGCCAAAATATCCCCAGGTCAAAGATGAACTGATGCTTTTTTATTCACAAAATAAAAGCTATTTCATGAAGAATTGTCTTGAAAATGGTCAAATCTGACACAAGGACAACAGAATTCCTTCAACTTTATGGAAAACAAATCTAAAATACCTGTAAGTCTCCAATGGGAATCACTTTGTCTCAAGACAACACCCTGCCTTATCTTGTGTCGCAGTATTCTTTGGACACACTGTACAATCATCGGCCTAAAATGCCGACCCGGGTGGAGGATCTTGCCCCCCCCCCAGGTTGAGAAGCCTATGCTTTACTTAACGTGTTCATTTACCTTGAGCTATATTTACCCTGATCACAAAGAGAGTCTCTTAAGACTCCACTTCCACTCTCTCTATTGAGTCTCTCCTCACAAAAACGCCTCCCCGTTCACAATGAGAGTGGAGAGCATTCAGTCTAACAAATGGGAAGATGTGTGCACAGTGTAATGGCCCGCGGGGCCCTAATTGCGCCGATTGATTCGAGTTGCCGAGTCGGACCATAGAATTTTTATCTGAGGGAACCATCTTGAAGGAGAGGCCAACAATGACGTTTATTTTTCACAGTTAACATCTTCACCCTCCCTCCTCCACACTCACCGAGTTTACATTAGAGATGGAGATCACAAGATGTGCTGACTGTATGTACGTGTGTGCGCGGCTGTGTATCTCATAGACCTCCTTTCAAAGCACTTTAGATGCCATTCAATTGATATGGCCATTAATGCGTGGAAGGGGAACCATTTCACCGTGACTCTTGATGTGTCTGCATTTCACTGCCACGTGTTTTTTTTCTTTCTTTTTCTTTCTATAGAGAGCTTCTATAGAAAGCTTTCTTTCTCCCTCTGTTCCGCAGCATTAGTAATTATCACTAGGATGCCTCCTAGCCTCACTGCAGTAGGAAAAAAAAAAAAACGTCTTTACTCGTCAGAGAACAGAGACGTCAATTTAGGCTGTTAGTGCCGATTCTGAATTAAAAACATCCTTCACAGGTCGCCTCTTTGTGCGCAGACGTGCAGCAACAGCAGCAGGTTCGGAGAAAACTTCAATTATTTTCCATTAACAGGGATACAATTGATCTAAACATGTGGCGAATGGGCCAATAGCATTACCTTAGAAGGAGGCAGTTTTAAGGGGAGTGTTGCACAGGCGGAGCACCCCTATGGATCAGCCCTCTGGATCTATACAATCTAGAGGCCCTCCCGCCTCAACCTGATTGAATAGCACGCAGAGGGCCTGTGGAGAGACTCCAGTAACCGTATGCCATTGTCCAGATGCTCACCTACAGTCACCGAGCGGGGGCAAAGACAGTGCAGGAGGGGCGTAGTGGCACTATTAAGGGTAGAGGAACATGTTTTTGACTTAATGCCAGTTTAGATTTCCAGAGGGGGAGGTTGCTGTACAGGGGTGTCGAACTCATTTTCACTAAACACTAGAAATGAGAATCCCATCATGCTTTTATTTCATTGGAAATAGTATTTTTGGCTGTGTCAAAGCCTTCTCATATAGAGTCCAAAAAAGTTCTATAATTATATTTTCAAAAGTAGGCATCAAAATGGCAGACTCCCAGCAACCTGTTTCAAAAGCCTGAATATGAAAACTCACTGGTTGTGAGGGAATTTCGGAGTCTCAAAATCGCTAAATCTGCCAAATTCTGCTTGGAGTGTCGCGTAATAGCAGTTTGAAAACACGTTTTCAGTCTTTTTAGTTGTAGCGCACAGCCAAGCGGGCACACCGTTTATTTATTACCTAAATTGACATGCGAGACACCTTGAGTTTGACACTGTGCTGTAGAACATCACACAAAAGAAGCAAGGACGCTTGTTTTAGTCTGATGTTCCGTACTATGGATCATTGTTTTTTTGGTTTTAGCAGATTTGTGTTTCTGTTGAAGGTGCATTTTTAATACACCAATCTCGGCTGGCTCAACTTTAAATGCTAGTGTCTAAATATTTGTGTGTACCAAAGCAGAGCAGGGCTGCTCCCAGAATGAAATCTGTACAATAAATATGTTTGAATGTGTGAAGCAAGAGTCTTTTTAAGCTCTGAACACACTCAGACTCCTGAAACACACAGTTAAGTGTCTGTGTTCAGCGTGAAGTAGCGCAAATCAAGTCGCAGGAAGCGTTTTGCAGCAGGAAAGTGGAATCCTTTCTCAGTGAAAGGCCGCTACGTGGAAACATATTCATGAAACACCTGATGTTAGACTCTTTTCATGTCACCTATGTCTGAGGGCGTCTGTGTGCTGATGTGTGTTTTGGAAAAGTATGAACAGAGAGGAAATCAGACATCAAAAAAGGGATAAAAGGAGCGACTTTGACAATCCTTAATCGCTGGGAAGAGGTGTTGTTGTTGTGGAAACGGGTTTCTACACCTTGCCAGAGGTACAGAGGAGCAGAACGCTCGGCCGTGTAATTCCACGGCCGGCTGGCAGAATTCCTGGTCATCCTACCTTCAAAAGGTAAACATCGACGCGTCTCCAATCGCATTAAGTCGCGAAAGCCATCGGTGTTTCTCTTTCAAAACTGGAATCGATGCCAGCAAAAAGGCTCCTCATACAAAAGGCTCGTTTTTCAGTGTCTCTTCTCGCCCCGGAGCTGTTTGCCAATCTCGCTTTGAATACACCCTTCACTGGCTTGAGCACCTTGAGGTGTGCTCATCTCTAATCATTATTTGATGACAGAAATCTGCAGGCGAAAAAACCAGGAGACACACAGTTCC
Organism: Etheostoma spectabile; assembly: GCF_008692095.1. Lineage (NCBI taxonomy): Eukaryota > Metazoa > Chordata > Actinopteri > Perciformes > Percidae > Etheostoma > Etheostoma spectabile. The sequence continues at coordinate 8,683,955 of NC_045756.1, forward strand.
TTAGCAACGGGCGCCGGTAGTCCAAACAATTTCATTAAAGCGTGGCACCTCTTAGCAGGTGGGTGAGTGTTGGAGGAGATAAACATTCATGAGCAGATTGGCTGTGGTATTTGCCAACATCACAATTGATGATATCAATTTGTTTGCGAAAGCCGCTCAAATATTGTAAGTGGATTAGGCAAAGGTGTCGGGGATGGTGAAGGAGTGTATCAGGATGTCTTTTTTTCGCTTAATTGATGGCAAGCAAATGCAGCGAAATGGGATTTCTTTTTTTTTGTTTTGAAGAGATTTACCGTTACCTTAATCCCCAAACACAACAACTATGCAGCGTATACTTTAATGAAACTCATCATGCGGGAACAGGGTCATTTAGGTTGATTTTCCGCGCACAAATTGACACAATTTTGTACAACATATCTAAGTGAAACTGGAAAAAAAGTTAACACACTTCTTTTACATGACGCTGTCCATAGCCATGACTGACTTTCCTCTTTCCACTTTCTATTTTGCATTGCATTACCCCAAATGTCCGATCAATGGGGGCGCTCGGCGAAGGGTTGTACCACGGCTCCGTCCCTTTTCTGTTGGGGTTTTTATGTTTTATCTTTATTTTTAATTTGGTTTTCTGTGTTTTAAGAGCATACGGAATGCGTATTTGAATACCATTTCTGATCAATTCGGCAACAGATACGTTGTGGCTTTACCAATTGTATTTAATAAACGCAGCTCTCCGTCTTATCCTCCCCTAAGGAGGTCATGTTTTTGGTTCGTCTGTCTATCAGCAGGATTACCGAATAACTACTGTCTCGATTTTCATAAAACTTAGTAGAAGGGTCCAGCATGGGCCAAGGAAAAACCCATTAAAGTTTGGAGAGGATCGATTTCACGGGGTGAAGACACTAATAGTCAAAGAATTGCAATAGACCCTCGAAAAGAACCGCAGTCAAAAGGAGGAATTGGAATCAGAATGCCCAACCCTAACGAGTAATATAGAGTCTAGTTTATAACTAGTTTCATGTATGCACCTCAATAGCAACTGTAACACGTCAGAGGTATAATATTTAGTCAGTTGTAGTTTTTTAAAGGAGATATTGTCTGTCCATTCTCTCAAAATGGCTAACCTGTTGAGATGGGTCTGACTGATGGACTGGCTGTTGAAACAAGGTATTATTTAACACATGCACCTGAGGTATTTCACAAAGATAACCCACTAATAATTAACCTCTTAGTCCATCTCTGCCAACCTTTATACATTTTCCTCTAATTACCAGGTGAGTTCCACCTGGCCTCACGTTGACAAAGGTAACTGATTCTTGACTTTGACCTTGCCGCTAACAGGTAATATGCATTCATTTACCAAACTCGTTTCAAGACCGGTCAGGTGTCCAAAGCTCTAACTTTGTTTTCCACAGAAATGATGACAGTACATACCGTAGTGTGTGGAGTCAGTCCAGCCTGGGGTGGTGGAATTAAACTGCAATAATTGTTGCTCGATGTTTCTAATACACCGGCGTTTTATTGCATGTTTTTGTATATTTTCCACCACCCGGAAAAGCCTTTGGAGCCTTCTTAGACCTGATTTCTTTTCTTCCTTGCACCAGAGTGTCTCTCTGCCGGAGATAAACATGTCATCTGTAGTGTTAAAGACACTGATTTTAGCATGTCTTTCATTCTCCCTTTGATCAAGGACAGTCCAATCAAGAAGTGTTGAGAAGAACAGCTCTTTTGAATCCAGAGAGCCAGTGATCTAATGTGTGGTGCCGTACTGTACGTAGCCTGGAGGTAACACATTGACCATGAATGAGATGAAAGAAACTTGTGATGTTTTACATCCAAGTGTAAATGCAACGCTTCACATCATTCGTCACAAGATCAACCAAGAGACAGAAAATGAGCCCTGATGTCCAGAAATGTATTCCAGTTGCCAGCAGATTTCACTTCAGCGTAAGTCCAGCTTCTTTGTAGCTGGATCTCTTGTTAAGGTCCAGGACAAAGACCACATCTTTGTTTTTTGTGATGAGCAACAGTGGTGAATGATTGCTCAGACACAACGTACCACATGAAGACACCGGAGTGAGACATTTAAGGTTGAAAGTGGCTTTAAGGTGCAGGTCATTTTTACAGGTTCCTGTGGTAGGTTGTCGTACATTGCATGCAAGGTCTTGTTGTCCTTAGACAGCCTGTTCTCACTCCCAACTCACCGCTTGGTAAGTGGCTCTCAGCTTCAGATAACGATGCCAATATCCCCCTTTAGTGAAAATATCACTCATTTTGGGTTGTAATTTCCCTTTATGGTCACACTACTGACACGTAAAGCTGGATTTCCAGCTTTGTAAAGTTCAGGTGTCCAGTAATGAAGTACAAATACATCATTACCTTACTTAAGTAGAAATGTTGGGTATCTGTACTTTACTGGAGTCATAATTTTACAGCGGACTTTGTACTTCGACTCCTTACATTTTCATGCAATTAAACCAACCTTCCACATCCCTGGCCGTACCTGGACCAGGAGGTTGGTAGCCAGGAAGACCAGCCAACCTTCTACATTCGTGTCATACCTGGACCAGGGTTGTGCCAGGAAGACCAGCCAACCTTCTACATTGCTTGTCATACCTGGCCACAGAGGGTTGGTAGCCAGGAAGACCAGCAACCTTCTACATCTCTGGTCGTACCTGGACCAGGAGGTTGGTACCAGAGAACCAGCCAACCTTCTACATCCCTGGCCGTACCTGGACCAGAGGTTGGTAGCCGGAGACCAACCAACCTTCTACATCCCGGCCATACCTGACCAGGAGGTTGGTAGCCAGGAAGACCAACCTTCTACATCCCTGGCCGTACCTGACCAGAGGTTGTTAGCCAGGAAGACGAGCCTCATCTTCTACATCCCTGGCCGTACCTGGACCAGGAGGTTGGTAGCCAGGAAGACCGACCAATGCTTCTAGAATTTCTCGAAATGGTCGGATGCATAAACAAATCAGTTTGAATGCACTGCAAGCTCTGCGCACCCAAGTAACATATACTTATATACTTATATACATGAAATAGTTTTGAAACCAGTACTCCAAACCCGTCAGTAGGGCTCTGAACACCACCTGTGAGATTGAGTGTTGTGTTGTGTTGTGCGTGGTGAGTTGCAGATTAGCAGAGTGTAGCTTTCTGAAAGCGGCCATACAGAGTAGATATCCTGCATCCACGTTCTTGACCTGCGGCTCCACGTGCGTTAACGTATGAATTAACGACCGCCGTCTCCATCACAGATTGACACAAATGAACTGGCGTTGCTTCCTGCTGGTGACTCGCCCTCCCTCCGGTGCGTTCCCC
>NC_045756.1:8687285-8697174 GCF_008692095.1 Etheostoma spectabile
GCCATCTTTTTTGACACCTCCAAAAGTTGACATGGAAATACACGTGTCGGCAAGCCTGACAATGAGGGGCCGCGAAGCAATAAAGCAAAAAAAAAAAAAAAAGTGAAGACGGGGACCTCCGAGTGTTTGTCACTGTCATGTCTATTGATTGATGACAAAGAAAACGATTGAGAGGTCCTTGACAGAGGGGCAGGGGGGGAGACAGTCAGAGGGAATTTCATTTGTCGAGTCAAATATTCAGAAAGGAGACGTGCGCGGGCATTTTTGCCTCCCAATTTTCTTATTGTATTACATTAATCAAAGGGCTTCCGGGACGCTCATGTGAACCGATTGTCACCGTGATGTTCTGCAAGCGAAGAGGAGGGAGAGAAACCAACAACAAAAAAATAACATCCTTCAGAGATGTCTCTTTCCTGACAGCGGTATCAATTGTCTTGTCTTAAATGATCACGGCCACTGCATTACTTGGAAATTAACAGCAAAGAATTTATGTGAGTGCCTCTCTCCTCGCTTCCTGCCGCGGCCAAGTCGCAGAAACAAATAATTGAATTGGTACAAGTACATAAAGCATTACAGCGGCTAATGTAACAGGCCTAACTGAGTTAACGAAGGCAGGGCCACAGACAAGAGTGGGGTTATAAAAAAAAAAAGCCATGCAGATCTAAACCTTTTTCCTCTTTTTTTTTCCTCTTTGTTTTTCTTCCCCTCGCACGGTTTTTATCTGGCATCACCTTCCCTCCGTGTCACTCTTCATTTTTCCCTCCGTCTTTAATTGGAGGTCTCCGCCTCAGTTGTGTATCACCTAAGATGCTGGAGAAACCCAAGCTGTCACAAAGTGTGCTTATTAAAATGGCCTGGGAAAGATAAAAGCCTAAACTTCCCTCTTTTATTTTATTTTTTTTATTTTTTTACGAGGCGGCGGTGACTGTCTGAGTGCATCAGTCGTGGCTGAACGAGACACTTCAACCCTGAAGCGGTGTTTACAAAAAAAAACAAAAAAAAACTGGGTGAATTGTCCCTTTTATAATCAGACCCCAAATCACTTAATGCACCATGTAGCATAAACGCACAGGAATTTGTCTCGGAGGCAGCGAGGGTAAAAAGACATTCTGACAACGTACACAGAAACACAAAGCATACTTGAAGCACATGATGCTAGCGCCGATACATTTGACGACTGCCAATAGCCAATTTTGTACTGATATCCACAGCAGATTGTCTTGTTTTCATACAATGACGCATGAGTTCCCTCGAGGATATTAGTCCTTTGGGGGTGGGAAGGCCTCTGAAACTCTTTTAGGGTTAGCAGTATTTTAGGGCGGACTGATCGCGATATGATTTACCACAGATATGGAGCTGTGGTTTATAAATCATTTGAAATAAAGCCCCTATGTATCCGGGACACATATGACATCATTCATCACTAAAGTGACAATGATGGAAAGGCATTTCATAGCCAAGCGTTACCGTCATATTGCCTGAATGTATTGTGAAGGCGGGATGTTTGACTGATGTTTTATCTTCTGTCGGATGGATTGAACTCCCCCCCCCCCCCCGTACCTTTTGGCCAGGGGCGTAGGTTTAATTTCCAAAGTGGGGGACACCTTTTTCAGGAGGATTTTGTTAAAAGATCCTCTACATATGTCTCACCAAATCCGTAATCCGAGTAGCCTGCTTTGATTGAAATGCAGTCATTTGAGGTTAGTGTAGGGGGGACTGGAGCCCCCCCCCCGGAGAAATCTTTTCCATAGCCCACATTAGCCATTATTCCATCATATCCACTTGTTTCCTTGTATATATTTTTATCATAATTTTATTTTTGCCTGGATTGTTGCGTGCGCACTCGCCTACTTATGGTGCGTTCACGTCAACTCGGACATGCTCTAAGTCTGGGACACTGAGGGCATCAACATGAAAGTTCTGTGACGACCCCCCCCCCCCCCCAACCTTGTCTTGTCTCGCCCTACGCCCTTGCTGTTGGCCACAAAGCAGCTCTATGGGGGGGCTAAGGTTTTGCTCAAGGGCATCTCAGTGGTTCATTTGGGGAGGGCAAGTGTCAGTCACTTTATTCACCCACATTTATAATTCTACTGTTCAGACATTTAAAAACAACAAAACTAATGTTTCAACACTTGAATCAAATTTTATCAATATTCTGTCGTCATTTCATTCTGAGCTCTTTATGCTATTAGAGATGATCCATAAAGTGCATCATGACTTACTCATCAGTCACGGCTTTACAATAAATTATACAAGGGCAGCATCTGACTTTGTATCCAGCCTCTGAACATCAAAGCAAATGGGGGGAAAAAAAATGTTACATCAAATGTTTTGCCATACATAAGCTCAGATAACTTCTTTGAATATGCACGGCTGAGATGTTACATCTTGTACATAATCAAGAATCAATACTTCATGCCACCGCATCGCTATGCAACAGTGTGGTGACTCTATTTGGAAAACCTTTCAGAGAATCAAATTGGAGTTCCCCCGAACGCCATTCCCTGTTCACTTAACCAACTGTTGTAAATGTTCTTCTCCCGAACAGCTTCTGTATTTTTGTTTTGTTTTTTCACTGTTTGCTGCTGTGTATTTTGCTGAAGCTTTAGACTCTCATTAAATCAACCGAGGAACTGCGAGCCTCTACAAACATCAAATCCGTAAATTGCACGGATGGTCTTACGCTAGGTCTCAGACAGCAGCTACCCTTTGATGAAAACTTCTGGGACAAAAACAGAAAAATAACTAGAGATTCTGAAGGCAAGAAGAAGAGAAAAGTCTTGTTTTGACACTAAGATTAATTTACAAGTTTGCCCTCACTGGCAAAAAAAGAAGAAGAAAAAGACGTGCGTGGGGAAGGGGGGGGGGGGGGGGGGGGGGGGGGGGGGGGGCGGGGGGGGGGGGGGGGGGGGTGGGGGGGGGGGGGGGGGTGGGAGTAAGGGAGGGGAGGGAGGAAAAAAAAAACAAAAAAACAAAAAAAAAAACGTGAGCCCTTGGCGGGACCTGAAACCTTTTCAAATGCGAGCGCGCCTTTTGTTTTTGCAACCCTGTCAAGAACGGTCACCTAAAATTAGACTGACACCACCATAGGGGGGAGCCCCACCGCCTTAGGGACTCCCCCCCCCCCCTAGAAAGGTAGGGAAACCACTGATATCTCTGGCCAAAGAGAACCCGTTTGTTAATGGCTCTTTACGGAATTCTCTTAATGAGTTTAGATGGCCATTGTGTGGCAGCGAGCTCCTCTAAGAAAAGAGCATTTTTTTTCCAGCAACACACACACACACACACAAAAAGAAGTGAAATGAGGGCGAAGATTGAGCCCCACTGCAAGAAGAAGCGAGCTGACATGACTGGGGGCTGAACAGGCAAGGTGTAGCGAGAGCTGCGAGCGTTATGGGTGGAATCGAGGCTGGGTCATTAAGGTGGAAAACAAAAGCGAGTGAGAAGCGCACCCAGGGGCCCAGTTCCCTATCTGGCTGCGCATTGTGGCGGAGGGGGGGGGGGGGCCTCGGCGGCGCCGGACATTTCAGTCAGACGTGAGCTGCACACAACACCTTGATCACATCTAGTCGCTGACGCCGTTTTCTTCAGCAAACTCCAGCGGCTTCTTACGCCCTCTACACCCAACCTCACCATCAACCCCAACCCCCTCTCCTCCCTCTTTTTTTTTTTTTTTTGTTGTTGCTTTTGTTCATGTCTCAAGGCTGCAGCCTCCCTTTCTTCTCGCTCTATGGAGAGGGAACAAGCTTGTTAGCTGGCATGGATATTTTGACTGGAGATATACTTTGGCCACTTGCCTATGGAAACAGTGTCAAAGCGCAACCTGGCTTAATTGTCACATCGGCAGTCCGGGGAGAGTCTTTGGTGAGGTCAGGCCTAATAAATATCAAAAGCTCCTCTCATCTCTCTACTCACCCCCCCCCCCCCCCCCTTCCCACGCACGTCTTTTTCTTCTTCTTTTTTTGCCAGTGAGGGCAAACTTGTAAATTAATCTTAGTGTCAAACAAGACTTTTCTCTTCTTCTTGCCTTCAGAATCTCTAGTTATTTTCTGTTTTTGTCCCAGAAGTTTTCATCAAAGGGTAGCTGCTGTCTAGACCTAGCGTAAGACCATCCGTGCAATTTACGGATTTGATGTTGTAGAGGCTCGCAGTTCCTCGGTTGATTTAATGAGAGTCTAAAGCTTCAGCAAAATACACAGCAGCAAACAGTGAAAAAACAAAACAAAAATACAGAAGCTGTTCGGGAAAGAACATTACAACAGTTGGTTAAGTGAACAGGGAATGGCGTTCGGGGGAACTCCATTTGATTCTCTGAAAGTTTTCCAAATAGAGTCACCACACTGTTGCATAGCGATGCGGTGGCATGAAGTATGATTCTTGATTATGTACAATGTAACATCCAGCCGTGCATATTCAAAGAAGTTATCTGAGCTTATGTATGGCAAAACATTTGATGTAACATTTTTTTTCCCCCATTTGCTTTGATGTTCAGAGGCTGGATACAAAGTCAGATGCGCCTTGTATAATTTATTGTAAAGCCGTGACTGATGAGTAAGTCATGATGCACTTTATGGATCATCCTAATAGCATAAAGAGTCAGAATGAATGACGACAGAATATTGATAAAATTGATTCAAGTGTTGAAACATTAGTTTTGTTGTTTTTAAATGTCTGAACAGTAGAATTATAAATGTGGGTGAATAAAGTGACTGACACTTGCCCTCCCCAAATGAACCACTGAGATGCCCTTGAGCAAAACCTTAGCCCCCCCATAGAGCTGCTTTGTGGCCAACAGCAAGGGCGTAGGGCGAGACAAACAAGGTTGGGGGGGGGGGGGGGGCTGTCCCCCAGACCTTTCATGTTGATGCCCTCAGTGTCCCAGACTTAGAGCATGTCCGAGTTGACGTGAACGCACCATAAGTAGGCGAGTGCGCACGCAACAATCCAGGCAACAATAAAATATATGATAAAAATATATACAAGAAACAAGTGGATATGATGGAATAATGGCTAATGTGGGCTATGGAAAAGATTTCTCCGGGGGGGGGGCTCCAGTCCCCCCTACACTAACCTCAAATGACTGCATTTCAATCAAAGCAGGCTACTCGGATTACGAGATTTGGTGAAACATAATGTAGAGGATCTTTTCAACATAAATCCTCCTCCTGAAAAAGGTTTCCCCCCCACTTTGGAAATACACCTACGCCCCTGGCCAAAAGGACGGGGGGGGGGGGGGGGGAGTTCATCCATCCGACGAAGATAAAACATCAGTCAAACATCCCGCCTTCACAATACATTCAGGCAATATGACGTACGCTTGGCTATGAAATGCCTTTCATCATTGTCACTTTAGTGATGATGATGTCATATGTGTCCGGATACATAGGGCTTTATTTCAAATGATTATAAACCACAGCTCCATATCTGTGGTAAATCATATCGCGATCAGTCCGCCCTAAAATACTGCTAACCCTAAAGAGTTTCAGGCCTTCCCACCCCAAAGGACTAATATCCTCGAGGGAACTCATGCGTCATGTATGAAAACAAGACAATCTGCTGTGGATATCAGTACAAAATGGCTATTGGCAGTCGTCAAATGTATCGGCGCTAGCAATCATGTGCTTCAAGTATGCTTGTGTTTCTGTGTACGTTGTCAGAATGTCTTTTTACCCTCGCTGCCTCCGAGACAAATTCCTGTGCGTTTATGCTACAGGGCATAAGTGATTGGGGTCTGATTATAAGGGACAATTCACCCAGTTTTTTTTTGTTTTTTTTTTGTAAACACCGCTTCAGGGTTGAAGTGTCTCGTTCAGCCACGACTGATGCACTCAGACAGTCACCGCCGCCTCGTAAAAAATAAAAAAAATAAAATAAAAGAGGGAAGTTTAGGCTTTTATCTTTCCCAGGCCATTTTAATGCACACTTTGTGACAGCTTGGTTTCTCCAGCATCTTAGGTGATACACAACTGAGGCGGAGACCCCAATTAAAGACGGAGGGAAAATGAAGAGTGACACGGAGGGAAGGTGATGCCAGATAAAACCGTGCGAGGGGAAGAAAAACAAAGAGGAAAAAAAAGAGGAAAAAGGTTTAGATCTGCATGGCTTTTTTTTTTTATAACCCCACTCTTGTCTGGGCCCTGCCTTCGTTAACTCAGTTAGGCCTGTTACATTAGCCGCTGTAATGCTTTATGTACTGTACCAATTCAATTATTTGTTTCTGCGACTTGGCCGCGGCAGGAAGCGAGGAGAGAGGCACTCACATAAATTCTTGCTGTTAATTTCCAAGTAATGCAGTGGCCGTGATCATTTAAGACAAGACAATGATACCGTTCAGGAAAGAGACATCTCTGAAGGATGTTTTTTTTTGTTGTTGGTTTCTCTCCCTCCTCTCGCTTGCAGAACATCACGGTGACAATCGGTTCACATGAGCGTCCCGGAAGCCCTTGATTAATGTAATACAATAAGAAAATTGGGAGGCAAAATGCCCGCGCACGTCTCCTTTCGAATATTTGACTCGACAAATGAAATTCCCTCTGACTGTCTCCCCCCTGCCCCTCTGTCAAGGACCCCTCAATCGTTTTCTTTGTCATCAATCAATAGACATGACAGTGACAAACACTCGGAGGTCCCCGTCTTCACTTTTTTTTTTTTTTTGCTTTTGCTTCGCGGCCCTCATTGTCAGCTTGCCGACAGTGTATTTCCATGTCAACTTTTGAGGTGTCAAAAAGATGGCACGGGGGGGGGGGGAACGCACGGAGGAGGGCAGTCACCAGCAGGAAGCAACGCCAGTTCATTTGTGTCAATCTGTGATGGAGACGGCGGTCGTTAATTCATACGTTAACGCACGTGGAGCCGCAGGTCAAGAACGTGGATGCAGGATATCTACTCTGTATGGCCGCTTTCAGAAAGCTACACTCTCTAATCTGCAACTCACCACGCACAACACAACAACACACTCAATCTCACAGGTGGTGTTCAGAGCCCTACTGACGGGTTTGGAGTACTGGTTTCAAAACTATTTCATTGTATATAAGTATATAAGTATATGTTACTTGGGTGCGCAGAGCTTGCAGTGCATTCAAACTGATTTGTTTATGCATCGACCATTTCGAGAAATTCTAGAAGCATTGGTCGGGTCTTCCTGCTACCACCTCCTGGTCCAGGTACGGCCAGGATGTAAAGGTTGTCGGTCTTCCTGGCTACCAACCTCTGGTCCAGGTACGGCCAGGGATGTAGAAGATTGGCTCGTCTTCCTGCTACCAACCTCCTGGTCCAGGTACGGCCAGGGATGTAGAAGGTTGGTTGGTCTTCCTGGCTACCAACCTCCTGGTCCAGGTATGGCCAGGATGTAGAAGGTTGGTTGGTCTTCCTGGCTACACCTCGGTCCAGGTACGGCCAGGGATTAGAAGGTGGCTGGTCTTCCTGGCTACCAACCTCCTGGTCCAGGTACGACCAGAGATGTAGAAGGTTGGCTGGTCTTCCTGGCTACCAACCTCCTGGTCCAGGTATGACAAGCAATGTAGAAGGTTGGCTGGTCTTCCTGGCTACCAACCTCCTGGTCCAGGTATGACAAGCAATGTAGAAGGTTGGCTGGTCTTCCTGGCTACCAACCTCCTGGTCCGGTACGGCCAGGGTGTGGAAGGTTGGTTTAATTGCATGAAAATGTAAGGAGTCGAAGTACAAAGTCCGCTGTAAAATTATGACTCCAGTAAAGTACAGATACCCAACATTTCTACTTAGTAAGGTAATGATGTATTTGTACTTCATTACTGGAACCTGAACTTTACAAAGCTGGAAATCCAGCTTTACGTGTCAGTAGTGTGACCATAAAGGGAAATTACAACCCAAAATGAGTGATATTTTCACTAAAGGGGGATATTGGCATCGTTATCTGAAGCTGAGAGCCACTTACCAAGCGGTGAGTTGGGAGTGAGAACAGGCTGTCTAAGGACAACAAGACTTGCATGCAATGTACGACAACCTACCACAGGAACCTGTAAAAATGACCTGCACCTTAAAGCCACTTTCAACCTTAAATGTCTCACTCCGGTGTCTTCATGTGGTACGTTGTGTCTGAGCAATCATTCACCACTGTTGCTCATCACAAAAACAAAGATGTGGGCTTTGTCCTGGACCTTAACAAGAGATCCAGCTACAAAGAAGCTGGACTTACGCTAGTGAAATCTGCTGGCAACTGGAATACATTTTCTGGACATCAGGGCTCATTTTCTGTCTCTTGGTTGATCTTGTGACGAATGATGTGAAGCGTTGCATTTACACTTGGATGTAAACTCACAAGTTTCTTTCATCTCATCATGGTCAATGTGTTACCTCCAGGCTAGCAGTAACGGCACCACACATTAGATCACTGGCTCTCTGGATTCAAAAGAGCTGTTCTTCTCAACACTTCTGATTGGACTGTCCTTGATCAAAGGGAGAATGAAAGACATGCTAAAATCAGTGTCTTTAACACTACAGATGACATGTTTATCTCCGCAGAGAGACACTCTGGTGCAAGGAAGAAAAGAAATCAGGTCTAAGAAGGCTCCAAAGGCTTTTCCGGGTGGTGGAAAATATACAAAAATGCAATAAAACGCCGGTGTATTAGAAACATCGAGCAACAATTATTGCAGTTTAATTCCACCACCCAGGCTGGACTGACTCACACACTACGGTATGTACTGTCATCATTTCTGTGGAAAACAAGTTAGAGCTTTGGACACCTGACCGTCTGAAACGAGTTTGGTAAATGAATGCATATTACTCTGTTAGCGGCAAGGTCAAAGTCAAGAATCAGTTACCTTGTCAACGTGAGGCCAGGTGGAACTCACCTGGTAATTAGGAAAATGTATAAAGGTTGGCAGAGATGGACTAAGAGGTTAATTATTAGTGGGTTATCTTGTGAAATACCTCAGGTGCATGTGTTAAATAATACCTTGTTTCAACAGCCAGTCCATCAGTCAGACCCTCTCAACAGGTTAGCCATTTTGAGAGAATGGACAGACAATATCTCCTTTAAAAAACTACAACTGACTAAAATTATACCTCTGACGTGTTACAGTTGCTATTGAGGTGCATACATGAAATAGTTTAAACTAGACTCTATATACTCTTAGGGTTGGGCATTCTGATTCCAATTCCCTCTTTTGCTGCGGTTCTTTCGAGGGTCTATGCAATTCTTTGACTATTAGTGTCTTCACCCCGTGAAATCGATCCTCTCCAAACTTAATGGGTTTTTCCTCCATGCTGGACCCTTCTACTAAGTTTTAGAAAATCGAGACAGAGTTTTAGTAATCCTGCTGATAGACAGACGAACCAAAACACATGACCTCCTTAGGGGATGACGGAAGAGAGAGCTCTTTTTTAAATACAATTGGTAAAGCCACAACGTATCTGTTGCCGAATTGATCAGAAATGGTATTCAAATACGCATTCCGTATGCTCTTAAAACACAGAAAACCAAATTAATAAAGATAAAACATAAAACCCCACAGAAAAGGGACGGAGCCGTGGTACAACCCTTCGCCGAGCGCCCCCATTGATCGGACATTGGGGTAATGCAATGCAAAATAGAAAGTGGAAAGAGGAAAGTCAGTCATGGCTATGGACAGCGTCATGTAAAAGAAGTGTGTTAACTTTTTTCCAGTTTCACTTAGATATGTTGTACAAAATTGTGTCAATTTGTGCGCGGAAAATCAACCTAAATGACCCTGTTCCCGCATGATAGTTTCATTAAAGTATACGCTGCATAGTTGTTGTGTTTGGGGATTAAGGTAACGGTAACTCTTCAAAACAAAAAAAAAGAAATCCCATTTCGCTGCATTTGCTTGCCATCAATTAAGCGAAAAAAAAGACATCCTGATACCTCCTTCACCACCCCGCCACCTTT
>NC_045756.1:8697199-8700303 GCF_008692095.1 Etheostoma spectabile
AGCGAGCTGACATGACTGGGGGCTGAACAGGCAAGGGTAGCGAGAGCTGCGAGCGTTATGGGTGGAATCGAGGCTGGGTCATTAAGGTGGAAAACAAAACGAGTGAGAAGCGCACCGGGCCAGTTCCCTATCTGGCTGCGCATTGTGGCGGAGGGGGGGGGGGGGCCTCGGCGGGCGGACATTTCAGTCAGACGGAGCTGCACACAAACCTGATCACATCTAGTCGCTGACGCCGTTTTCTCAGCAAAATCCAGGGCTTCTTACGCCTCTAACACCCAAACCTCACCATCAACCCAACCCCCTGTCCTCCCTCTTTTTTTTTTTTTTTTGTTGTTGCTTTTGTTCATGTCTCAAGGCTGCAGCCCCCTTTCTTCTCGGCTCTATGGAGAGGGAACAAGCTTGTTAGCTGGCATGGATATTTTTGACTGGAGATATACTTTGGCCACTTGCCTATGGAAACAGTGTCAAAGCGCAACCTGGCTTAATTGTCACATGGCAGTCTGGGAGAGGTCTTTGGTGAGGTCAGGCCTAATAAATATCAAAAGCTCCCTCATCTCTTCTACTCACCCCCGCCCCCCCCCCCCCCCCCCCCCCTATCACTGTAGCCAACTAATGACTGTCGGTTTAACAACAAAAAAGGAAGAGAGAAAAAAAAATACCTCTCTTCCCTGGGAAGGCGACGGGGAAAAGGTTCGCCATTCGCCCCAAACAAAAGCCTTTCCACTTCGGGACCTTTTTTCTTTTTCTTTTTCTTTCCTCGCCAGGTGACTCGCTGTCCTCATTTACGAGACAATGAAGCCACAGACAGACTTATTGTAAACACTTTGCATGGGCTGCTAAATGGACTGCCATGCCAAGCCGGCAACTCAGGCTTCAGTGCCTGCCCGCCCCCGCCCCCGCCCCCGCCCTCTCCGCTCCTCCTCCTCCTCTTCCTCCTCGTCCTCCTCCTCCTCCCAGTTTCAAGTACAGTGTGGGCCGCTGCCGTTTTGTGTTGTAGAGGAATTTGTTGTGGTGACAGTGAAGCAGAAACACTGTTAGATAAGTGCATCGTTGCACAGCGGGGCCTCGCATGTAGAGCAGATCAGGCTGATGATGCATAATACCAATAGGCCTGGACATAGCCTGGAGAAATAAAAACAAAATAGTAAATTACTTGGATTATAGATTTAAAAAAACCCAACAACAACACTAAATTCCCATTAAAAAACGAATCTGGTTTCTAAAAAGTGTTTCTTTGTATTGTTGGCCATTTTTCCATGAACAATAAGCTTTGTTTCTGCTTTCAAATTCAGCTTTGTTGTTTTGCATGACATGATTTCTAATTTTTCTAATTTGACCCAAGGGAAAAATCCCCATCACAAGTTCTCAGAGGCCTTAGAAAATGAGAAAAGCAGCAAATCCTCATATTTGACAGATCACTGTGAATCAATGCTGAAATGAATGACTGTAAACGCTGTACAAAGTGTAAAATGGATTAAGTTACTTAAAACTGTTGAGTTGCAGTATCATATACTATCTTTTGAATATAGTATACTCTTTTTTTTTCTTTTTTTTAAGAGATTAAGTAATCAGAACAAGTGATAAATTCATAGTAACGTAAAACTACAAAAGTTGGTACGCAATATGAAACAAAAAGTATATTCTAAGAAAAATGTAAGGACCTAATAACTTTGCTTTCACTTACTAATAAAATAGTAAGTAAGTAATAATATTTTACCAAAAGCACTTTATCACAGCTCAGTCCCACTACCTTTTAGAACAGCAGAATTTTGGATGAAAATCTATTAATTGCAATGGTTGCTGTTGAGGAGAACATATATGGGGGGGGGGGGTGCAGTTCATATTTTGCCCCCCTCAAAAAAATTGACAAGCCACTCCTCAAAGGAGGTAACTGTTCTGGGGGCTAATAACAAGTAAACACCGTAAAAGTTGTAATTTACAGACATTTACTAGTATTATAATGAACTACTGTTTATATATGTATTTCTCCCAGAATGCATTGCCATTTAGAGTATGATCCCATCTTAAAACAATAAGATACTGTGAGATTTTAGCTGTTTAGACGTTAAAAAACACAACGGGAGTGTAGAAAATAGGATTTGTGCAGAAAAGGCACAAATTGCATAAAAAACTCTCCGAATATGTGGCGAGGACCCCCCTCACCCCCCAGTTATAATGTCCGCCCCCCCCTTCGATGTTGAAAGAAAACCTACTTTTGGAACACTGCTTCCCCCCCCCCCCCAACCAACTGACCAACAGTGCTATGGGAACCACTGTCTATAATGCAAAGTACTGTACCTGTGTAGGAAGAGACTGTGTGGCCTGTCCCCTATCGGCTGTCCCTGTCCCTGTCTTGTCTCTCGCTACCTCCCTTAAATGAGCCGGGACATCGAGTGTGTGCCGATCTATTTACGGTCGGGACCTTTGCAGCCCGAGTAATCCATTCATGTTTGAATGAAAAGATCTTTCACCTTAATGTGCTGCATTCCAAAGACAGATGACGGTGACCTTTGTTCTGTTTTATATTGTACGTGGCCGCGTAAAATATATGGCCTCCGCTTTTCTGTGAGTAGCTCAGCGCGGACGTGGTCTTTTATTTACCCTGACATTAATGGCTTTTTTGTTGTTGTTCATGTGCTATGATATACTGTGAAAGAAAAGGGGGGGGGGGGGAGGCCTGGTATCTTTCAAAGTGTTTAGAAGTTTTTTTAAGGGATTGCAGCAAACACTGTAAAAAGAGCTCCACTTACACCAGCTTCTTAAAGTGTACCACTCACACACACACACACACACACACAGATAATTGCATTTTCTCTGTTATAATGTGTGTGTGTGTGTGTTTCCTTAACCCTTGTGTTGTCTTCCCGTCAAAATTGAAAATCAATCACTTTTATTGACGCTTTTTATCAATGTTTTTAACTTTTTCTTACTTATTTGTCCCTTTTTTTCCACATTTTCAACACTACGTAACACTAACATATTAATTTTAGTTTTACAGTTATTTTTGGAATTTATGGTCAATAAACCTACTTTTTAGGAAGTTATACCTAATGTTTGCGTTAGAAAAGCAGAAATTAGGAATTATTTAGACTCAAATTAAA
This sequence comes from Etheostoma spectabile, assembly GCF_008692095.1. Taxonomy (NCBI): domain Eukaryota; kingdom Metazoa; phylum Chordata; class Actinopteri; order Perciformes; family Percidae; genus Etheostoma; species Etheostoma spectabile. The sequence goes on from NC_045756.1 coordinate 8,700,301, forward strand.
GGA
>NC_045756.1:8700333-8700845 GCF_008692095.1 Etheostoma spectabile
TATGTCAACTTTTACTCAATACTATTTCAAAACCACTTCAATTTTTTTTTCAAATGCTGTAAAATTGAATAAGACCCAAAATTAATGAAAGTCAAGATTTGTACTTGGTAAAACAATCATGTTATTTTGGGTAATTAAAAAGAACATTGAACTAGGAAAACGGGTCTATTTGACCTGAGGACAACATGAGGGTTAATACATTTTCAGTTTCATACCCATATTCCACATATTCTCATGAACGGGTTCAGAAGTAAATGTGTGCACACCGATGCGTATGATATCTTACGTCACATGACGCCGGCTCCACAGCGTGTCGGCGGCACTTGATAATTGAGTTTACCCAATAAAAGGCAGGGCTGTAGTCAAGACCAGGACTTGTCGAGTCGGAGTCAAGACCGAGTCCAAAGAGGTTCGAGTCCGAGTCGAGACCGAGTCCAGGACAGAAAAAAAGGTGTTATGCATGACAGTATCACAACAATCATTTTGGGTTTCACTTTCCCTCCAATATTATC
>NC_045756.1:8700855-8704371 GCF_008692095.1 Etheostoma spectabile
TAAAGACACCTGGACTCGGTCGAGACCAAAAGCCATATCTGGCAAGACCAGAGGCCGAGACCGAGACAAGTCCGAGTCCAAATACTATAAGGTGACCAGATTTCTTAGACAAATCCAGACAGATCCAGCCGGGGACAGGTCGCCAAAATTGGGGACTGTCCCCGGAAATCGGGGACTGTCCCCGGAAACCGGGGACGTCTGGTCACCCTAAAATACTAGCCAGTACGAGACAAGTCCGAGACTATAGAAAAACTGTCTAGAGTCCAAGACCGGACTTGACTGCTACAGCCCTGATAAAAGGTCACTTTGAGCCGGGCTTGTTAAGTTTAGAAAACTCTCCAAAGTACCACGTTTCCTTAGTGAAAGTTTTTTTTCCCCCCCGGGAAGCGAACTCCGCGGCTTGAAAGTCCCGTGATACAAGCCGAACATCCAACCCCCCACACCCCCCGCCACCCCCCCGACCTCTTCCCTACGTTCGGCCAAATGCTTACGAATTCCAATGCACTACTTTACGCAGCGTTTTGCAGGAACGGTTCATGAGAACGGCCAGCAGTACTCTGTACAGTGATAACAGTTATTCGTGCCTCCTCATTTTAATCTAACTCTATTTCACACAACTGCTTTAGATTAAGATCTTTTTTTATTCCCAGACAAAAGAATTTTCCCATGTTTACAACTCAATCCAAACTGGCCTCATTCAGATGCACACAGGCAACACAACAGTAACATGATTAAGGAAATGGTCCATGAAAAACTTTGATTATTCCGCTGGCATTTTTGCTCTTATCTTGAGTAAAACTCCAATCACACCTACAGTTTGTTTTCGTTGGTCCGAACCAGAGTGGAACATTTAATTTGAGTTTGGTTTCACACCGCCCCGTAACAAACCGACCAAGAGCTGTAAAGAAAAGGCATGTACTGTAGGTTAGAGATTTTGGCAGCAGAGGTGGAGCTCAAATCAAATCTTTGTTCTGCTTGCTTTTCCAAGCAGGCAGAGCTGCTTCTGTCTCCTTTTACCCATAATCCCTCGAGCCGTTTCCCCCTAGTTGGTTTGGATTACATTTGAACTTCTAACAAACCACATCATAGTTCCCCATTCAGCCGTCATGGTGCCATTATTACCAACAACAAAAAAAATGAATGTTTTATAAGCATGCTGCATTTGAAGTCAACATAAGGTTGCAGTCATACTCTACTGGCTTATGGTGCACGTGGAAATATAGCCAGTGTACAGAAAGAGGAATAAATTAGAGCCAGTGTACAGAAACAGGAATGATGCAATACATAAATTACCCTGCGATGGTAAAGACCCTCAGCTGAAAAGTTTCTTCCTCATGCCGTAATAAAGGATGATTTAAATGGGGAGTCCTGTGATTAAAGGTGCCGTAAGCGATGCAGCGTGGACTACACTGCCAAACGAACACCACCACCCCACCCCCCCCCACCCCGCCCCCCTTCAGATTCTCAGACTCCTTTGCCTTAACTACTGTTATGATCTTTTTAAATGAATTGTTGGTAGCACCCTGCCAGCTATTTTGAGCCTGTCAACCAGTCTTTCGACCCCACTGTATCACTCTTTTGTTGTGTGCCAGATATAACTTGAGTCGTCCATGAAATATATATATATATAAATCTACATTAGTGCACTACGCAGAATAACTCCTAGCTGGGGAGGAGCACAGTGTGGGAATGGGATGATGTGATGTCAGCAGGATGGCATGCTGTTTGGAATACGAGATGAAAATGAGTGTCAGGTCTGTCCAGACGGTCCCACGGACGGACGGACGCACAGACATACAGAGACATACACACACAGACGGACGGACGGATGGACGGACGGACAGACAGAGACATACACACACACACACAGAAGAAAGACACACACACACACACACAGACAGACAGACGGACGGACGGACGGACAGACAGACAGAGACATACACAGAAGAGAGACCGACGGACAGACGGACGGACAGACAGACAGAGACATACACAGAAGAGAGACGGATGGACGGAAGGACGGACGGACAGAAACATACACAGCCACAGAAGAGAGACAGACAGACAGACACACAAAGAAGAGACACAGACACACACACACACACAGAAGAGAGACAGACAGACAGACACACACACAGAAGAGAGACACAGACAGGCACACACACACACACACACACACAGTAGTCCTAGTCTGTAATCCAAATGTGCGCTGGATTATTCACGTTGGATTGTTCCATTGTGCTTCTTTAATGTTCATTAGATTAGATCAAATTTTGAAATCTTCAGTGCTACAAAAGAAAACCTCAGATACACAGCACGCATACAGAATATCAGAAGACTAATAAGAAGGAATAATACATAGAATACAAGAACACATATTCAAAAAATAGTGATAAAAATGCAAAGGAAAGAATGTACAAACGTAGTAAAGATGTAGTCCTATGTGAAGTGGTAAAAAGTTCGAGAAAAGAACGATTTTTTTGTAGCGGTCAGTGAGACACCCAAGCAAGTTCTCCCCTGTTGGACCAGTAAACTGCAATAAAACTGTATTAATAAGACAAATGAGAGACACAGACATCTCTGGGGACCCATTTGAAGATGATTCACACCAGATTTTCCCATGCTGCCGGTGACTGGCAGGCCCCGCTCTTTGGCAAGTCCTCTGCCTGGTCCAACAGGTGCCAGGTGAAACCTCCCCAGCTGTCTCCTGGGTATTTCCTGTCTCCGAGCTCTCGCTGCCTCCTAAATGTCTGGTCTGTCTCCGATGTCCCGGCGCTGCATTCCTCTTCGCCGCAGCAGCCGCGTTGCTCCTCTCTACCTTAGCTTAAAAGGTTAATCGCCAACAGGTGCTGCCGGCTCAGCTGTTTACCTTCACGGCAAATGTGTCGCAGGAACTGGGCTTCGTCACGGTGGGATTTTCCTTCCTTCCTGCGCAATGTGGGCGACTGACTATACCCGGAATACATACAGTGGATTTCCTTCATGAAAAAGGAGCCCACGAACACACGTTACACCTTTTGAGATTAGAAAATAGAACAAAAGTTGGATTAAGAGGGTTTGAATCATAATTAAATCCATGTACAGAACCATGATTTTTACCTGAATAGAGCACTGCATGACCCTCCCGTGTTGACCGTCCAGGTGTGAATATCCGTCCTCCTGCTGTTGTGAAATGTAAATCTAGAACCTGTCTACCGTGTTTAGGTGAACCTGCAGCCAACATGTAGTCATCTGCCGGTGTGTATGCGCGCTTGTGTGTGTGTGTTTGTGTGCTGACGGTGGGTGGGTTATGCCACACACACACCCTCACACACATTAAGACACACACACACACACCTTTCTTTTACCATTTATAACTCTCCTGGACTCCTGAAACTCTGTTTGCAATTTAAAGCCGCAAATTACAAGCGTAAGTCATCTGTTTCCTATAATCCTCCTGTCAGACCAGGAGCTGGCTGGCCCCCCATACACACACACACACGCACGCACGCACGCACGCACGCACGCACGCACGCA
>NC_045756.1:8704381-8705470 GCF_008692095.1 Etheostoma spectabile
CACGCACGCACGCACGCACGCACGCACGCACGCACGCACGCACGCACGCAGATTGTGTTATCTTGGCCAGGTCGTCGTTGCAAATGGAAATTAGTTTTTATATTATAAAAAAAAATGTTTTTATATCCACCACAAAAAAATAGTAAAAATGTCTTTTTACTGTATGTGCGTATATTCATTTACTTCAACTTTATTTGTACAGGCTTGTTTGCCAAGCATACTTTATGTGCTCTTTCACAGCAACACCCTACAATAATTGTAGTAATAATAATTAAATGTTTTTTTTGATTTCGATGTGACATTGCAGATGTCTTTTCAGTCTTCACAATCCCTTCTGGTTTGGGACTCCTGCAGCATCCCCCAGTCCCTGGGGGGGAATAACTATTGGCCAGCGTGCCAGAACTGCAAAGACGGGATATATAAGATTTGCAGGTTAATAAATACCAGTGGTTACTGCCGCTCACACACAGGGAACGCCAGTCAACTTCATTACACATGTTTCATTTTCTTTACTTGTATTTCCACATGCAGCGAGACGGCAAGAGCATCTGTTATTATGCAAGATTCAAGTCAAACACTAGATCTGTTCTTTCAATAAAAGACAAAAAAGAGATAGAATTTCCTTTCCAGCTGTGGCGGTGATATATGTGCAGGAAGAAGAAGAAGAAAAAAAAAGGCCTGGTTCTTCATGGATTCATCTGTCCGGGTGTTTACTCCGTGACATAACGTCCAATAAATGCAGTGTGTGTGTAAACACTCGTGATTCTTAACACACCGAGCGACTCTTTAAACTGTCGAGCTACCAATTGAACGTATTACAGGCAACCAGAGTAATCTGCAGAGGTTAATGTTGTGTGTTTATCTAGACCTTTTGTGCAGTGTGCAACTGTGGCCGTGTGTGTACTTTGAAATGTGTGTATGTATGTGTGCGTGTGTGTGTGTGTGTTTTGCTGACTGTTAAATGAGCGTCTTTTGTTTTTCTTGCGCGTTTTCTCACATGCATACCTTTGTGCATGTGTAACAGTGGCTTGTTCAGCGGTTGTGTGTGATAATGCAGCAGCTGCGTGTGTGTGTGTGTGTGTGTGTGTG
>NC_045756.1:8705480-8707145 GCF_008692095.1 Etheostoma spectabile
TGTGTGTGTGTGTGTGTGAGAGAGAGAGAAACCTCGGCAAAGGTGACGTGTCCTACATGTTCACTGACAGCTTTATAGGCTCTGTGGCTCTGCGAGGGGAACAAGATTATGGGAAAGGAAACACACACACACACACACATACACACACACACACACACACACTGAGCTGGCTCTTGTCCCAGATACTATAGTCAGGTGAGGTCCAAGGTTCAGTGCTCATATTATTAACAGGGACAAGCTGGCGCCCAGTAAACACACCTACAACTTACTCAAGTGGAAAGCTGAATTGTTGAGGGTCAAGAGAGGTGGACGGGGGTCGAGTCCGTCTCTGTAATTATCTGAGTGGACAGCCGGCTGATCCACTGGGTCCTGAGAGCTGGACAGAAAGTGTTTGGAAAAGACTTTTCTTGGTCTGTTTCAGATGGACTTTAAAGCAGACGTGTGCTGCCAAGCGTTATCTCACATCTCCTAGATTGCTTGATTTCTCCGAATGACGAGAACTTAATTCTTACCTGATTATGTCACCTAGAAACTTGAACATGATGTTAATTTTGGAAACCCACAAATGGCCTTTTGCCGTTTATGCCCATTCACCACAAATAGCCGACGCACGGATTTCTATTTAATGCTGCTGGAGCTAACTGTGCTCCAGCTCTGACTCATGTTGGGGTTACATTTGTCTTCTACTTCTACTAAATTCTTAGACGACAAACACTCACATGAATTATTGCAGAAACACCACTTTAAATCTTAGTTTTTTCTGGAAATGGAAGTCATTTAGCATTAGCATTAGCATTAGCTGTGTTACGGCTTTGTGCTGTGTTAAACTGACTCGCCCAGACTCTTTGCTCCGGTGACCATGACGTAGCTTCTGGTTGGCGTCCTCGCCGGGCTAGCCCCCCGCTTCCTTGTTGTTGAAAATCAGCTTTTTAACCCTTGTATGGTCTTCACTTACAGACCTTATTGACCTGTGACTTATTTGGGGTTTTAAAAACAATTCTGAAACAAGATACCACTTCATAATCAATTAACAAATATTGTCTTTATCTCAATTTGAAACAATTGAGATAGCATACAGTATATGTTCAGGGAATGCAATCAGTCTCTACTAGCACACAATTAAAAATGGAAGTGGGAGTCCTTTTTTGTCATGTTAAAAATCCACTATGTGATCATTCTTATCTTGGAAAAACATAAGTGGTCATATCCAGAATAATTTTCTTAATTGAGTCAGGAATACATGTTTATCACAGAAAATAAGGTAAGGCCGTTGGTCTTCTTGTAAAAATTTGAAATGGGTCAATTTGACCCAAATACCATACATGGGTTAAAAAGTGTATTTAAAAGTTTGTGTTTGGGCGCCCGGGTAGCCCAGTTGGTAGATCGGGCGCCGATATGTAGAGGCTTACTCCTAGACGCAGCAGGCCCGGGTTCAACTCCGACCTGTCATTCCCCCCCCCTCTCTCTCCTTTCATGTCTTCATCTGTCCTGTCATAAAAATTCTAAAAAATAATCTTTAAAAAAAAAAGGTTGTGTTGTGGGAAAGAAGAATGTCCTTCAGGGACTAGAGACTAAATTTGCCTGCATGAGTGTACGTCCTTCCTACTTCTTTTTGTGCTGTGTTAAACTGACTCCTCAAATCATCATGGACACACCTGCAGATCT
>NC_045756.1:8707155-8708964 GCF_008692095.1 Etheostoma spectabile
CCCCCCCCCCCCCCATGTCATGTGTCAGCATTTACCCTATCAGCTCACTACTCAAAACCACCAAAGTGATTACATAACAGTCGACAAATCAACTAAGAGGGGGCAGCCCTGCTTCTAATACTTCAACTGTCACCTCCAGGGTTTTCCCTGGCTCAGATTGGGCCTTTTTTTGACATGACAGTTATTCATCATGAAAAATGATATTCATATTTAAATAAATCACTTGGAGTCAAATCAAAACACACATACATTGTGTACGACTACAGGTTGTTTATTAAATGAAGCCACCAACTACAAATCGCTAGTATCAGCTAGCGCTAGCTAACGTCGACAGTAGGTAGCCGCTAGCTAGCTAATGCTAACGCTAGCTAGAAAGGTTTGTGGTGACTTTGTGTCTTGAACGCACCATAATTCACTTTGCAAGGGTGGCGGGTACATGCATTGACTGTAAATGTAAATTTAACATGCAGATGTTTGACAAAGAAGAAGAAAAAAAAGCTTCAGCGCATTTGTTTTTTTCATTTGGTCGGGTCCACTTTCACAGATTTTTGAAAGTGGGAATTGCCACATGCTTTGTGTTTTCTGCTGCTCGGCATCCAAGACACTCCAAGAGGGAGTGCAAGCGCATCCAAGATTTTCTGGTCCAGGTGCTCGACGCAAATGGGAAGACCATTAAATGGATACAGTGCGGATATATGGTCCTTGGTGGACTATTTTAGGGACATTGTTGGGCTTAGCTATTCAGCCAGCAATATTCCCAAAGAGAACAGGTCCGCTGTCATTTTCAATTTCAGTTTTAGTTCCGTAGACGGAAATGTGAGTTGATCTGGGGGTTAAAATGTAAAAAGCCCTGCATTATCTGACTAACAACGTCCTCTCCATCAGTGGGGGGAACTTAACAGCACACAGTTAGCGTACCGTACACCATTACCGTAGGACTTGGACATCAGCGGTATCTGTCACAGATTGGACATAATGGCTTTAGACCCTGTCTCGTGAAAATCTACATCTCACCGCTGTTAACCCCATAAGAAACAAGAAAAGCATTTGACTGCAGTGGTTGGAACTCCTAATTAGGTTGAAGTAGGTCTCTTTGAACCGACGGTGTAACAGAAAAAGCAAAATGTGAAACATTTTCGGCCTCATTATAAGTTATCTAAAAGGCGAGGGCTCGTGATAATGAGGGCCATCCAGTGGGATGCGATGTGGTGGGAAGAGAGTGCATAATTGTGTCAAATGGCTGGAAGTATTTCACTTTGAATTATGGGAGAAAAAGGGGGAAAATAAAGCAGAGATACACAACACGGACACAGTGTGCAGCACTACTGTCAGGAAATAAATGAGGTACTATTGAAACTATAAGTGTGTGCATTTATTCAGGACAGGCTGATACAAGGGCTGTTGTGCGTCTTGCACTTTGTCAGCCTCACACCTCAATGTGTAGTCGCAATATTGCCGGACGACGTGCATCTAATTTAGCGAGTCCACGGGCAGAATTAGTTGTCCGTGCTTTCAACTGGAAACACCAACTTTACTCACAGGTTTTTGTTTTGGGCTTCAGAATTTCATCACAAATCCTTGGACACTTTTTTTTTCTTTTCAAAACAAGTGTTGGAGGCAAAATATGGAAATCCCTGTCTTAAAGGGTCATTTCACCTTAATTAGACATAAGACGTTTTTTCCACTTAACCCTTGTGTTGTCTTCCCGTTAACTTGTCCTTCCAGGTCAAAATTGAAAATGAACATTTTTTTCATGTTTTCATCGCTGTTTCTGATTTATTTGTCACTTTTTTCCTTGGAGCTTTTTTT
>NC_045756.1:8708974-8710251 GCF_008692095.1 Etheostoma spectabile
TTTTTTTGAAAACCAGAGCTGGTTTAATAATAGGTTTTACACTTATTCTTGGAATTCATGGCCAACAAACCTGATTTATATCAAATCATACGTAGGTTTTTTTAGTTAAAAAGGCAAAAATTATGAATTATTTGAATAAGAGTTAAGATCAGAGGGCGTTGAGTGGATCTCAGATGGGTAGATGTCCAAGTTCAATCCAAAAACTGTTTTGAAACAGTAAAAAAAAAAAAATTCAGATGCTATAAGATGAAATAAAACACCCAAAAAATTCAATGAAAGTAATCATTCATTTGACCTGAAGAATGTTGTATGGAATCATCCATGTTATCTTTGGGCAATTTGGCTTAAAGAAATCTACATTTCTGATATAAAACACTTTGAAAGGGGTCAATTTGACCCGAGGCCAACACAAGGGTTAAAGAATTTAGGTATACATTAACAGTCAAAGGTTTGGACACACTTTCTCATTCAGTTGAATAGAAAAGGGTATTTTATATTTGTGTGTGTGTGTGTGGACACACTATGGCATGCCGCTTATGAAAATATTTTATATATGTGAAGTTTCAATATATTGAATGAATCTTATTCGGAATATATTGAATGAAAGCCAATATTGTGGCTCGTCACCACTCGCCATAGGCTCGGCTAACCGTCCATGTTAGCGTGCTACTAGCTCACTGGACCGGAAGTGGAGCTCGGCTAGCAGCTACTGTACATAGCATCCGAGCTAAAGCGGAGCTACAGATTAGGTGTCCCTAAAAAACGTGTATCAAACAATAGTTTCATATTACATTAATTAAATTGCATGCAAGTTTTATTGATTCTGTTTTATTTATTCTGTGTAAATTCAATACAAATACATGTACCATTCCAACCATAATATATATGGCTGTGTGTATGTATAGATATATATATATATGTGTGTGTGTGTGTTTTGTTGGGTTCAAAAGTACCAAAGAAATTACATTTGAAAAGTCATTTTCAGCAACATTTTTGCATTTTCTTAGTCTGTAACTGCTAATAGATGCTGACAGTGAGGTTTGTCGATATGTCAAAAATCACATTGAAACATAAATGGGCCAACACACTGTAGAATTGGCAGACAAACATACAATATAGAATCATAAATTGCTCTAAAAGCAGCAGGCTACGTGGAAGCCAATGCCATGGCTGCTGCACCTCTCCTAATTGGCAGTAATGGTAGCAGGCTGCACCAGTACAAACCATGCCTTTGAACAGTGATTCCAAATCAAGACAAGAGGTTAAGAGTGTGTGTG
>NC_045756.1:8710261-8712306 GCF_008692095.1 Etheostoma spectabile
GGGGTCTCATTGGTGAGATGAGACGTCGCTCTGACAAAGGATGAGTACCTTGTTCTCGCTAGCTGACAGCCACAATGGAGCAATCATCACCAATCTGCCTTGTCGGCCGATACACATCACAATGCCTCTTGAAAAGGCTCGTTTCAGCGACAGGAGTTAAAGTGCTTCGTGCAGGTGACAGTCGATAGGCCTCGCCATCTGCATTTCAGAGCTTCCCCCGTCTCGTCTGCACGAGCACGGACGCTCGGCTATCACTGCTTTTTGGAGATCGCTGGTTCTGCCGAAGCCGACGAAGCTGGCAACTGGCCTCGTCTCCTTCGCCCAAAAAATATTCCACCCTTCATTTTGTTTTGATTGCTGGATTTTTTTCCAAGAAAAGAACTGTGTGCACTTGAGCTTTTATAACAATGATCATACAATTAGTTTAATTCCTATGCAATGGCTTTAATGAAATGGTGAGACTGGAGGTTATCCCTACAACTGGAAAATAAATGGTTCTCAAAGATTTGAATCCTCTGATGTAATCCACCTTTAAATCATTTAGGCTTCTTTTACAAATTTTTCATCAAACAGGTTGCATTGTTTGAGGGAACAGCCCTTTTTTTGAGTAGTTGTATTTTTTTAAACTCTGCTTGCTACTTATTTCTGGCCCACTTGTCTGTCCATTATATGTCACATATTTGGTCTCTGTCTGACAAGCCCACAGAGTGGAGAGATGCCACATGATTGGCCCACTGGTTTGTCTCTCATCTGAGCAATCACATGCTACTATGGCCGACCTCCATCCTCCTGCCATAGATTGTTACCATTGTTGGCACTTGCAAACACTCTCCTATAACACAAGCTGCATACTGTGTACAAAATGCCGCTCTAGCTTAATTTACAGACTTGTCACCCTCAACCTTCAGCCGTCTTGCCATCAAGAGCTAGGCAGCCAGCATTTGGCAGGTAACGCTAAACGATGCTAATTTTATGATGGGTGGTGTCTAGCTGATTGTGATGGGCTGGTATGGGATAATCATTCATTCATTGGTATTGATCAACCACCTTTAAATTTTGCCCAATTTGTGTGGTGAAGCAGCCGAATTCTCTTTTTAATCCCTTTTTTTTCTTCATATTTTTGGCTGCCAGCGCCTTGGTAACATTGCTCGATGGGATTACCTGTTGAAATAAAGGATTTAAATCTGTCTATTTTACCTTGTTTTGATACCGCACATGCTGAGTTGTTCAGATGTGGCTCCGTAACGTAATACAGTGCCTCTGCGTAGCGTTTAGTGAGTGATCTGTGTCCCAAGTCTGTGAATTCCCTTAAGTTTGACATGTATCCAGCCTTACGTAAATATTCATTAAATGTGCTTCTTTATTGGGAGCCCTTGTGCTTATGGAATATATATTTTTTGGATGAGCTATCAGCCTGTATAGCCTGTGTTAAATCTAAAGGAGCCTTCTACAGCCAATCCAAACACATTTGGTCATGGCTTTGAAAAAACATTACCTCTTAGAGATATATAGTATTCCAGACCTGTGGGGAATATGGGTAAACATTATACTACAGCTCTGAGAGGAGAGCAGCCGTGCCAGCGATGCTCTGGTGGAATTACCCCTGGATCCTTGCGATGGTCCTTTGAGGGTTCAGGCTATTGAGCTTTGCTTGCTCTTTGAAATGCACACAGGTACTCGTCATGCAGCTTTTGCTGAAATCCAAGCCACTGGATTGTTAGCATGGCCGTTTGATTCACATGACGTACAGCGTGCTGTCATGAGAATTACATTTTGTGAGTGTTTTTGGACGATTCCACAGGACACTGCGCAGAAAACCCCTTTTGGGTGGAACTCTTCTTTTTTTCACTGCCAGTAGAAAACCGCGGTGCTTCATTAAAAGTAAGAAATGTATGGCTCGCTGTCGGCATTCCTGTTCTTCCCAAAGGTGTTCGATGGGGTTGAGGTCAGAGAGTCTGTGCAGCGGCCAGTCAGCGTCTTCCACACCAAACTGGGAAAACCAGCTCCATGAAGAACTGTCTTTATAGGCCTGGCTTTGTGCCCTG
>NC_045756.1:8712316-8715665 GCF_008692095.1 Etheostoma spectabile
GGGGCTTTCTCCACACCATTGACATTATAATTGGAAGCACAATGTTGGCTAAAATCTTGCCTGCTGTGGTATTACGCTTCTCCTTATTGTACTGTCCACACACTTCTGGCCATATATGTTAATCGTATTGTAACACTAAAGGCCCTGTCACACAAGTGTCTTCAGTGTGTTCAGGTGCATTCTGGGTGTATTGCTATCATGAGGCAGCAGGAAGTGATCGTGCCATTGACCCACAAAAACCTCTAAAGTCAGTAACGCAGCATTTCATTGGTGGTGTCCCATGTTGAAGTGTCCTTGGGCAAGACACTGAGTTGCTCCCAATGCTGCACATTGGAGAGTAAATGTGTGTGAGTGTATCTGGTGAGCAGTGTATGAATGTGTGTGAATGGTTGTAAAAGCTAAAAGTAAAAATGATTAGGGTGCAAATCTTCCATTATAATAGCAATGTGCCAAGGTAGAAACGCGCCTGGCTTTTAAAGGGACTGGGAGATGACCTCTGATTGGTTGATTGCATGTTACGCCTAGAACAAACCTCTAGTTAATAAAGACACTAAGTACACCAACACTTTAGAACCATGAGCCCGGTGCACAGAAGACCATTGGATTTGGCCACGCCCTAAACGCACCTCAGATCGTTAAAATAGGGCTGTAGAAGTTTCAGGGAACGCCCATCTCTGTCAATAAAACAAAAATAAATCAGAAACCTATGAGGCATCACCTTCACTTTAGTCACAAGGAAAATAAGAACATCACATTTTTGCCGGGCGGCGATGACCTGGGATTTATCCTACCGGGGGAAAAAAAGACACCCAACAACCATGTAAACCCTAAGTCACACAGCAAACCTGACAGCAATAAAAATACTACTTGCTGCTTTGGTTTGAAAGCAAACACGTGCAAAAAAGAAAGAAACTCATACTCTTTTTTTAGGTCCCCTGTCCATTCTCCACCTGCAGCCCACAGCGGTGACATCATGGATTACCTCACCATGAGAGCATGTTCACCAGGGACGTGGCCTACATGCCGACGCTGGACTCCGTCCAGGGACGCCCTGGATGGACGCAGCTTGTCGCATCTCAATCTCTCTGGCAGGAAGCCCCGGCGCACAGTGGACATAAATCAGATGCAGTAAGTGGACTCAGTAACTGACCGTCATAAACTGCTCTCACATACTAAAACAAACAGGCAGGATACGCTATCCTCCTGTGCTCGGTTAAGTCACAGCCAGGAGAGCCCTTTTTTTACGGTCGTCTTGTAAATGTAGTGAACTGATGTTTTCAATTAAAGTCGACTCAGAGGTGAGTTTCTACCCTTGATTCATAAACCGACCGTAATACGTTTTCACTGAGTCGTATCTCTCTCTCGAGTTGATCCACTCTGTGAGGTGGAGGCGCCGAGGTCGGCCACACAAGAACACAGGTCCAGCTGCGAGAGGAGGTGAAGGTTTGATAGAAGCTTTGGGAGGATGTACTCCTGCACATGTGAAAGGAAATCACAAATCTCAATAGGCCGCTCTTATTCCAACACTCTGCTAATCAGGGACACAGTGGAAACCTCGGTGTTGCTTCGGAATGATCACTGGGCTCAAGTCAGGAATTCTTCTTTAACAGTGTTTTCTCAACCAGGGGCGATTCCAGGAATTTTTAAGTGGGGTGGCACAGGGGTAGTCTGGCTGTCACCAAACCAAGCTCAATAGATTTTAGATTGAGCGTTGATCTGGGGAGTCCGCTCTGTTTTTTCTCTGCACAAGAGGCGGGACCGACGGGCATAGTTCAAATGACTCTGTTTGCAATTGGATAGTCCTTCAACCAATCACAGCAACGGTCCGGGTGACGTAGAAGCGACAGCGGCGTCAACGGTTTGTTGCTCTTCGGTGGCGTTCACTGGCCGCTATGTTGAATGTAAAAGAAGCTGATTGGTCGCTTCTCTCGTCATCGACCAGCCAATAGCGCGCCAGGTAGATAAGCCAGTTTGTGATTGGTTCCTGCAAATTTGTGAACGGAAGCAGGAGAATTAAACGTGCACATTTCCAGACCGGGCTGCAGGGCAACATCAAATCTCAGGCAGAGTGGGCGGGGCTTACCCAGTCTAGCACAGGGGGGGCATTTCATCAGAATACAGCATAGGAAATATTGGATGAGATAGAACAGCCCAATGGAATTCTGCTGAATAAAACAAAACGATTTTTCAAGCGATCCTATGCTGTGCTATCGCATCATGCTAAGCTAAATGCTAAAGAGGGAAAGTTGCTGTTTTTTAACCCTTTTGAAGCGAGTCATCCAACGGGAGTTTTACCAGAAGACAAACAGACCCCAGAAATCTGCAGACTTTCCCTTTAAAGTTAGCAGTTCATAGTTGCAGTCTTGCAATATGTGACCCTGCCAGATCTCCCAGTCTTTACATGTTCTGACAGTCTTTAACGTTGGATGTGAGATGCTGTCAGACCTTCTAAAGTCTGTTCAGAGTCTTCTAGCGTGTGAAAAGCATTGCAAACACGTTTTTTTTCCCCCATGATACCAAGATTTTCACCTGACAGTGACGGCGTGTTCACCTTTGATATCCAAACAGGCATCAACACACACAGTCGGCCCTGTTTGGGACTGCATTCATCACCCTGAAAGCGTGTCTCTCCACCAACATGCAGCCCGAGTCAAGACTGATCTTATTACCTTATCAAAGGTGGAGGTGTCTGAGGCTCGGGGGGGGGGAGCAGGAGAAAGAGGGGAGGTAGGAGGGGTGGATGCTTTTTCCTTTGACTGGCTGGCAGCCGACGGGACAGCGGGCGTATTTATCCCTTCACCGCCGGCTTATCAGCAGGTCCTGTAAATCTACCTGACAGGTCTTTACAGGTGCCGTTAATCCCGCTGATTCAATTCATTTCGCTAACTGCCTGTGCGCTGCCTCCCTCCGCAGGGGAAGATCAAACCCGTCGCTCCGCTCTCGCCGAGTTAGTTTGTGTCGCCCTCGTGATGGAAAGCCCAAATCCACTCTCTCTAACACGGAGATGAAAGGTGGAACGCAGCCTCCGTAGCCGTCAGATTATCCCCAAAAACATGTTTGTGCTTCTTTATTCGCTGCACACTGGGTCTTCCTTATTTACTGGGGAGAGATTTGCCGCGCAGGTGTGCAGTTTTTCAGCAAAGTCCTGCCACACGCTCGACATTTATTATTACCTCATAGCGGCCCTGTCTTGTCCGACAAAGCTCTAAATTTCCATTCTTAGATATTCCGTGCAAAAAACAAATCTTCAAATTCCAGATGCAACTCAGACGTCTGAAACCCAACTGCCGCCTCTCTGACCCGCAGAAATTGATGTTTTTACAAAAGTGCTTTTTCTTATCCCCCCCCC
>NC_045756.1:8715675-8717967 GCF_008692095.1 Etheostoma spectabile
CCACGCTATCAGTGGCCTGTCAGACTGCACTGCAGTGTGTCAGTCCGCGTTCACACTGGGAGCAATAACATCCGCGAGGCACTGGGACCAGGGAAACGACAAAACCTCGTTGGAAGAGCGGAGTTGTTGAACTTTTCAACTCTTTCAGGGACTTGACCTCTGTCCGTCTAACATCGCGTCACGCTCGGAAAGCCCCGCCCGCCAGAGGGGGAAACCAGCTCTCCGCTCTCCATTGACTTGTATAGCGTGAAGGTTTCCTCCTCGTCTATTTTGTCTATAGCCAACAGAAACATGCCTAAAAGCTGCTCTGTGGTGATATTCACAACCAACAGGCTAAACAACCCGTGACTTAAGTTTTTATAATCCGCCCACCCGAAAAACTGAGCTTCTGTAAAGAAAAAAAGTGGATACAGACGAGAGGAATCAGCAGAGAGAATGAGGAGACACTAAGCTAACGATATGTCCAACGCAGCGACCATTTTGTTATCTTATATAGTAGTTATACAGTACGTCTGTAGGTTAAGATAAAGCATTTTGTTACCAAGTCAAACATCTAAATGTCAGTTTCAACTATGTGTCTGTAAGTTAAGCTAACATAACCTTAGCATAGGGTCAGGATTGTGTCCATTCTCTCTGCTGATTCCTCACGTCTGTATCCTTTTTTGTCTTCATAAAATGCTCAGTTTTTGGGGTTGCAGCTTTTAAAGAACTTCCGTTTTGGGTTCTCTACGTTGTTGGTAGTAATTATCACCACACAGCAGCTTTTAGGCATCGTTCTGTTGTTTGCTAGCAGACGAAATAGACGAGGTTGAAACCTTCAGAAAATAGAAGTCAATGGAGAGCGGAGAATGTTTATGTTATTAATATTAATTAATATGAGTTCCCCCAGCCTGCCTATGGCCCCTCGTGGCTAGAAATGGTGTTAGGTGTAAACCGAGCCCTGGGTATCCTGCTCTGCCTTTTGAGAAAATGAAAGTTTAGATCTGGACTCTTCCCCTTATGAGGTCATACGGGGAAAGGGTTACGCCCCTTCTTTCTGTTGCCCGCCCAGAGAATCCCCCCCCCCCCCCCCCCCCCCCCCATGAGAGAGCAACATCTTGGCGAGCAAGCGGCCCCTCCACCTGCCCCCCCTTTCTCTCCTTAATAGCTACAGACACAGAACTGGCACATACTAGGAAAGCTCATTGTGGGACTGGCTCTAGTGGGAAAGAGACTCCAGATACAGTATTAGGGGACCACTAAGGCTATATAAAAGAGACTTCAGATACAGTTTAGGGGACCACTAAGGTCTATATAAAAGGACTTCAGATACAGTATTAGGGGCCACTAAGGTCTATATAAAGAGACTTCAGATACAGTATTGGGACCACTAAGGTCTATATAAAAGAGACTTCAGATAACATGATTAGGGGACCACTAAGGTCTATATAAAAGAGACTTCGATAACAGTATTAGGGGACCACTAAGGTCTATATAAAAGAGACTCAGATACAGTATTAGGGACACTAAGAGGTCTATATAAAAGAGACTTCAGATACAGTATTAGGGGACCACTAAGGTCTAAATAAAAAATACATCATGTCTACATAAAGCATCTAAAGAGCACCATGTCATGGGACCTTGAACTGTGCACTGTCTCTATATAAGCTAGAAGTGAGGTTGATTCTTGCTATTCAAAGCTTGCTGAGCCTGAATCCTCATCAGCGGCTGCTGGTTGAAACAACAGCCTAGTTGCAAAAATCAACTCTTAAGATAACTTTTGTTAATAATCGGACACCGGACGGATCGCCAACGCAGCATTTCCCTTCACGTGTCCCACTTGAAGAAAGGACAGAGGTCGTCCACGGCAGCAGAACAGCAACCTTGAAGCCGTCAAAAGCTGATAACACACACGCGGCTGGTAGGCTGGTAGACTTTACTCACAAACCACAAACAACAATTAAGAGGATGGTCAAATTTGAACTTTTATCAGCAATTTGGCTCGCTGGCAAAAAAGCTAATTTTGAACACTGGTTGGGATGGATCAAAAATCAAATTCACACCCTGGAAACATGTCACCTCTTTGGAGGGTTGCTGAGCTCAGTCACTTTCACCCTTGTGTTGTCCTCCTGGGTCAAAAACGGACAACAATTTGGCATTATTGTCCCCTTTTTCAGACTTTTTCACTAACACCACCTTACTACCACTAGCTTTACACTACATTTTGGAATCCATGTTCAATAACTCTCACTTATATAAAACTACACCTAATATTTGAGTTAAAAAAGCAGAAATTATTTTGACTAATAGTTA
>NC_045756.1:8717977-8718078 GCF_008692095.1 Etheostoma spectabile
AGAGGAATGAAAGTGATCAATTGTATTTGCAAAGAGCGTCAAGGAAGGTAAGGAATCCAATCCATTTTTTTGTGGTAATTTGCTTAAAAAGAAACCCATAT
>NC_045756.1:8718088-8724924 GCF_008692095.1 Etheostoma spectabile
GACATTTTTTAAAGGGGTCACATTTGACCCGAGGACACAAGGAGGGTTAAACCAAGGCCTTCCCCCAATCCCACAGTTTCAAACTGAAGTAAAAACCTCTGTCTGCCCATGACACCCACCGTGTTCTCACTTCCTTCCTAAACGCAGCTTGGAGCTTCCAGTCGGGGATTCTCCAAGGCCTTTTTTTTTTTTTCTTCCTGATCTTGAGAGGACCACTCGCGAAGAAAAACAGAGTAGATAGAATCTTGGCAGGTTTGCGTGTTTAAACGGAGCAGATCACCTCCGCCCAGCTTCCTGCTGCAGACATCAAGCACCGACCTTATCGTTTCCTCGCGGTGATTAGGCCGCTTCCTGGTGACTGCGTCGGCAGGTTCAAGTCCGTTTATGTGCGCCGCGCGGCCTTTCTCAGCCTTTGGGTGAGTCACACGGTGAAGGAAAAGATCAAAATGATGACCTTCAAAAGCAATCAGGACTTTAATTGGCGCTTCCCTTCTAACAATTCCTAATCTGTTGCATCTGTCTGGAACGCCACAGGGACGTGGACCAGGGTGTGGACCTGGTGGTTTTTATGGTTATTCTTCATGTTTGAATTTCTTATTTTGACGGCACTTTTCTTATGCCAATGCTGCATCTCCTCTGTCACTGGTGGAATATAAGTACATGTACTCCTATACTGAGGTGGGAGGTGTTGAGGTATTTGTACTTATACCACTTTTTCCTTGTACTCCGCTACATTTCAGAGAGAAATATTCCACTTTTTACTCCTCTCCATTCATCTGACAGCTTTAGTTACTAGTTACTTTACACATTAAGATTTCTGCACACTATAATATCTGATGTTTATTATAAAGTAACCTAGCAACAAAAACTGCCTCCAGGTCCAGCTGAGATGATGAGACCATTAAACACACAGCTGGTTGGATCCTTTCTACAATGGGAGGAGAGTTATTTACTTTTAATACTTTAAGTACATTTTCCTGATGATACTTTTACTGAAGTAACATTTTCCATGCCAGACTTTTAGTTGTAAAAGTGTAGTTTTTACAGTGTGGTATTTGTACCTTTACCTAAGGAAAGCATCTGAATACTTCTTCTTCTTCTTCCTCTGCCATCTTCACAGAGTAAAGTTAAAATATAAGGACACATATAATCGTCTTATTGGTTTATTATAGCCATAATTTAGTTGGTAACAGGTAAGCTCTTGGAATTAAAATGGAATTTTACTCCAAAATGAAATAAATATGATTTGATTGTCGGTTTGAGTTTGGAGGATGTTTCCGAAGCGACCTGAGTTTAGAATGGCAACACACACAAAAAAACATTTTTCACATTTTGTCATTTTTGCTGCTTATTTTAACGATTTTTTTTTATTTTACTTTTTATCGTTTGTATTCTGGCATTTTTGCCACTTTTTTCTGCAGTTTGTGTTGCTTTTTTTCCAACGTTTTTGGCATTATTTCCAACATCTTAATTAACCGTTTGGGCTTTTTCTTCAATGTTTTTGTCCCTTTTTTCCTTATTATCTGCCTTCTCATTTGGACTGCCGGCGCCCCGATCATTTGCCTATAATGCCTATGCCATGGGCCCTGGACACTACTAGTTATTATTATAATTATTAATACATTTGTAGTAGTGGCTGATGTGTTAGTTCTTTGACTTTACCTGAATGCGTACGATAAAGGAACACCGGGCGGCCCCATGTGAATCTCTTTCTTCTTAATCAAAGTGAGGCGGGGGCGGGGGGGGGGGGGGTGCGTCGTCGTGCTTGCGAGCATCTGACAGCCTCGACAGTTGGGATGGGCGACTGCCAAGCTGCTGCTAAATATACACAGGGGTCAGTCTCTGTCAGAGCAGCGCTTCAGGTTCTCTGATAAAAAGCCGTTTCTCTGCTTGCTGAAGTCAAGTGACAGTTGTGACAGGGGAGAGGTCGCGGGGTCTGGGACCTGTGTGTGTGTGTGTGTGTGTGTGTGTGTGTGTGTGTGTGTGTGTGTGTGTGTGTGTGTGTGTGTGTGTGGACCTGTCACAGAGGTCCCCAGATATTCAGCCAAGAGGTCTGAGGTTAGCCTCGTCTTTCTTTCCTTCCTGGAATTTGTGGGGTTATGTGTACACTGCAAAAAATATCATTGACATCAAGCTTTTTTTTTGCAACAAATCATACCAGGAGAGCATTTTTTACAGTCAGAAAAAAACCTTTTCCACACATTTTTCTTTTGCTCAGACGAAAGGAGCTATATAGAGACAGAATGTTGGGGCTCTGGGCATTTTCACAATTTTTGACATTGTTTTAATAAACAATTTGTCAGTTCAACAGAGGAGAAAAAAAGCGCCGCCTGCAGAAAGTGAAACTTCTGTGGCAGAGAAGCCAAGGTGGAAAGACAAGGGAGGAAATCACAAATGATTAAAAAAAAAGAGAAAAAAAAAGAAAAATCAACAGTCTAAGATTAACATTTTATTGTGGACATTTTTTGCAGTGTGCATCAGTGTGGATGCATTTTCCTGTGTGTGTGTGTGCGTGTGTGTGTGTGTGTGTGTGTGTGTGTGTGTGTGTGTGTGTGTCAGTCAGCAGAGCATTGATGAACTCAGCACAATGTTGAATGGGGCTGTTTTGGCAGCTGAGACAGCGGGGCCGAACCTGCGGGTCAAGAGATAAACGCCCCTCTAGCTCGAGCCGGCGAGAGGAGTCCCATCACAGAGCGGGGGGGGGGGGGGGGGAGCACAGGAAAACAACGCTCGCCGAGGGGGGGCAGCGATAGACGAGAGGTTAGACACACGAGCCTGGAAGCGCTTAGTCTATATCAACGACGTTCCATTTCCGGGATAGTTCAAATGCCGCTGGATGTCCGTCCCTGTCCTCTGTCTCTGTGTTGCCGTTCTAACCTCCGTCCCCGTCCTCTGTCCCTGTGTTGGCGTTCTATCCTCCGTCCCAGTCCTCTATCTCTGTGTTGGCGTTCTAACCTCCGTCCCCGTCCTATGTCTCTGTGTTGGCGCTCTAACCTCCGTCCCCGTCCTATGTCTCTGTGTTGGCGCTCTAACCTCCGTCCCCGTCCTCTGTCTCTGTGTTGCCGTTCTAGCCTCCTTCCCTTTGGCCACCGGCCAAAAACGTTGAAAAAAGTGACGGGAAAGTTGGAAAAGTGACAAAAAGGTTGAAAAAAGGGATACAAATGTTGTTAAATAACTCCAAAAATGTCAGAAGAAAGCACCAAACACGTTGGAATAAAAATTCAAATGTGCAATAAGCACGAAATATGAATAATGTGACTTGTTATTTTTGGGCAGTTTGGTTAAAATTTGGTTAAAAACCCACATTTGTTCATATTAAAATGATCTACATGATCAGTTATCTTCTTTCATTGAATGTTGGGTGTTATAAATGATGGAATTCCAAAGATAAGTGTAGTACATTTAGGTATCTGTTTTATTGACGCAAGTAATATCCTTATTGCCATTAGCAACAACCTTATTGCATATAGAATATGTTCCTCTTATCTTCGTGGTCGTCAGCAGTCCTCCCAAACCAGATTCCACGTTTTTTTTTTTTTTTGTGTGTTTCAGTCCTTTAACTTCTCCACTTCTTCTCTCATTTCTCTTTGCCGATTGATGATTTTTTTAAACAGCATTGCAGATGTCGCTTCTTTTCAAACGGTGAATATTGACAATTTCATCTTTTCACAACCCCCCCCCCCCCCCCCCGTAACCCCCAACCCTGCAGTCCTTTGATGAATAGGCCAGAGAGTGTCTAAATTAGACATTCAGCATCAATGCAACGTGAACGAGGGACCCTGCGCACTCTGAAGCATCGGCTGACTTGTGAGATGTGATATCAATACTTTTTCCTGCTCTTTGTACTTCTTGTACTTCTTATTTTCTGAGCAGAACATGGAGCGGCACATTACCGTGGAGGAATGTTGTCTTTTGTTGTTTTTTGGACCGTATTTTACCTCTTTTCTCTCCACGTTGATAGGGCCTCATGCGCCAGAACATTTTGGTCGATGCAACATAACGACAAGAAAGTTTTTAGACAAGCGCTGATATCATTTTCACTTCTGAGGCTCCATCCCCCCCGCTACGTTTTGGTTTAAAAGTGAATATCTTCTGCTACTTTCCCCCTCTCATTCCCCCTGCTCTGGTGTTCTCCCCCTCTCATTCCCCCTTCCTCGAGCGTTCCCCCCCCTCTCATTCCCCCTGCCTGGCGTTTTCCCCCTCTCATTCCCCCTGCTCTTGTGTTCTCCCCCTCTCATTCCCCCTGCTCAGGGCTGTTTCTCCCCCTCTCATTCCCCCTGCTCTGTCGTTTCCCCCTCTCATTTCCCTTGCTCTGTTTGTCCTCCCCCTCTTCCCCATTCCCCCTGCTCTGGTGTTTCCCCCTCTCATCCCCCTGCTTTGGCTTTTTCATCCCCCTGCTCTGGTGTTTCTCCCTCTCATTTCCTCCTGCTCTGTTGTTCCCCCCCCCTCTCATTCCCCCTGCTCAGGCATTTCCCCCTCTCATTCCCCCCTCTGTTGTCTCCCCTCTCATTCCCCCTGCTCTGTTGTTCCCCTTCTCATTCCCCCTGCTCTGGTGTTTACCCCTCTCATTCCCCCTGCTTTTGTTTTCCTCCTCTCTTCCCCCTGCTCTGCTTTTCCCCCTTTCATTCCCCCTGCTCTGGTGTTCCCCCCTCTCATGCCCCCTCCCCCTCCTCTGTTTGTCCCCCCTCTATTCCCCCTGCTCTGGTGTTTCCCCTCTCATCCTCCCTTCTTTGGCTTTTCATTCCCCTGCTCTGGTTTTTCTCCCTCTCATTCCTCCTGCTCTGTTGTTGTCCCCTCTCATTCCCCCGCTCAACTTTCCCCCTCGTCATTCCCCCGCTCGTGTTTTCCTCCTTCCCCCCCTCTCATTCTTCCCCTGCTCTGGTTACCCCTCTCATTCCCCCTGCTCTTTGTTTCCTCCTCTCATTCCCCCTGCTCTGTTGTTCCCCCCTCTCATTCCCCCTGCTTAGGCGTTTCCCCCTCTCATTCCCCCAACTGATTGGCTCTCATCGGTCACGACATCTCGTTCTCTGAGACTAAAGCCACTGAAACATTTTGGTTGGAAAAGTCAGTTTAACCCTCTGAGGTCTAAAGGCATTTTCCCATAACTTCTTCCCAAAAGTTTTTGAGTTAAAAAAGCAGAAATCATGCATTTTGTGGACTAACAGTTAATATCAGAGGATGTTGTGTGAAAAACCATTTCAAAATGTTTTTCAAATGCTATTAAATTGTATAAAGGACCCAAACTTCAATGAAAGTAATCATTAATTGTACCTGTGAAGATTGTTATATGGGTTCCATACAACGTACATCATGCATCTATGTTAATTTTGGGCAATTTGGTTGGAAGAAAGCCATATTTGTGAAATAAAAAAATTGAAAAATGGGTCAAATTTGACCCTAGGACAACACAAGGGTTAAAAACCTATACGTAGCGGAGTAAATGTGGCCTGAGAAAGCCTTTGCTTGTCCTAAAATGCCCCAATCTGTCCCCTTCATCGCTTAAATTCAACGTCATCCTCTCAGCTCAGAGAATGAGTGTGAACCATGTGACATCCGCCAGTCACATCCAGCTTGTTTTTATACAGCAAAGGTGAAAAAAGCAGAAGAGCCTACCTTTGTTTACCCTTTTGCATTTTTTCCCGTGTTAAATAAATACCACGTGACATGTGATTATTGCCGTGCATGAGGTTCTCCCTTCGCTTACCTTCGTTTCCAGAACCTTAATGCAATGAGCAGTGGTGCAAACTTTGAGCTTCACGGGATGCACAAATCTTTCAGCAAGAGGACACGCTTCTTCTTCCACCTCTTCCTTTTTTCTCTTCTTTTTTCCTTTGTGTTTCTTCGTCTTCTTCTTTCAGCATCAAATACTGTAAGAACTTCTCAAAAATTCACTTTTTTTCCCCGTGAAAGCAGTTTTTGCCCATATGTTAATTCAGTCGACAAATGCTTCATTCCACTAAACATTTTTTTGTTCATTCGTGTCATAAAGACGGAAATGCTTATTGAAATTGGCACATTCGACAAAGAGAGTGACTTTTTGGGACAAAAATGTTGGAAAAAACAACATAAATGTTGGAAAAAGTGCCAAAAATGTTAGTAAATGTGACTAAAACTTTGATAAAAGCGTCTTTGAGTTTCAGGTATCAGGTAGCCTATGTGTTTTTGTTTTTTTTTTAAGAAAACTGAAGTCCTTGGATCCTCTTTACTTTAATGTACTGCAGATAATAACTCAGTAAATCATTGTGTTTGTGTAATGGAAGACTATCCTTATGATTTGGTATTACCTAGCCTGGGTTAGGTTCACACACACACACACAATCTCAAACTGGACCTAATCGCTTCGCCAGTCAGCGTGTTTAAATGGCTTATTCGCCAGGTTAATGGGATTTCCGCCGAAAAGGTCTGCACTCGGCGTCTAAAGTGGTCGAGACGATCGCAATGAGCTCCGAGTCAAGTGTGATTAACACGCTGACCCACCTGTAGGCATCGCCCTCTCAGCGCAACCGTGTGCATGTCGAGTCACATTCACATATCGGGATGTAAACAAGGACACGGGGAATCAAGGAGTAATGGGAACAACAGATAGAAAAAGTACAACCCTGATATGTCTGTCTGTCTGTGTGTGTGTGTGTGCGTGCGTGCGTGTGTGTGTGTGTGTGTGTATGTGCAAGTAGTGTGTGTGTGTGTGTACAAGGAGTGTGTCATTGCAAGACTGAAAATTTAGGAAGTTAAATGTCTTCATTTTTCAACCAGGTTTGGTGCAGACGGACTCTTAACCTTTACTCCTAAGCTTTATTACTTGGTAGTTGGAATGTGTGTGTGTGTGTGTGTGTGTG
>NC_045756.1:8724934-8726202 GCF_008692095.1 Etheostoma spectabile
TGTGTGTGTGTGTGTTCTCCTGAGCAAATGTGAAACTTTTGACTTTTATCTGCACTTTCCTTCCATTAATCATTATTGACAGGAGGGCCAGAACTATGAAAAGTAAGACCCCTCGTTGAAAGAAAGCAGAATGCTCCTTTAACCACCTCGTTCGCAAAGCTTGTAAGATCATTTTTCATTTCCTTAGCTAAACAGACTCCCGACTCCTCAACACTGGTTCCCACTTATTATTAATGTTTGTGTTTCTTATCTGGCTGCCTGTGATATTTCCCCCACATGACAGCTACGACACCAACAGCCGCAGTTCTTTTTACTTAACCCGGAGTGTGTTGTCTAACTAGCCGACCCTGATAATGGAGCGAATTGTTCCGCATCGATCCACGCTGCATCGCCGCCGTGGTGGTAATCATCCGTCTGTGTGGGTCAGTGTCTGTAATGATTTCTCTCTTCATCTACCCTCTGACCTTCTGTGTGTGTGTGTGTGTGTGTTTAGGGGTGTGTTATTGTTGAGCATTAGCCAATGAACCGGAGGCAGAAATGAGCGGTGTTATCACCTCTGATGGCTTCCTCTCACTGAGTGTTCACTTCTTTCTCCTGATTCAAAGCGTCAGCAAAGCGTTGCCGCCTCTGCATGTGTGAGCACACTTTACTTTCTTATTTTTTATTTTTTTTGCCTTTATTAGATAGTGAAGACTTTCTGAATGTTTTCTCTGGGCTTTGAACAGAGGTCTTCAATATTCCCATAAAAAACAAGTCAGGTGTATAAACAGCGGTGAAAGAAGTACACACAACAGAAGTACTAATACCACACTGTAATAATAGTGTTAGAGTAGAAGTCCTGCATTGAAATTGTAAAAGCTCTGAGCAGGAGTTAAAGCCATCATAATAAGGTTATATCTCTAAAGCCCCAAGCATATCAAACATGTATTCAGCCAAAGGGATAACACACACCTACTTTCCGTGGCAAAGTGCCATCGCTTGTTTTAATTTAGGACTTTTTGATGTGTTGTCAGTGGATATCTCAGTTTGGGAGGAAAGCTTCACATGTTCACTTCAAACGCTCCGGGCGTTCTCTCCTCCCTTTTTGTCAAAAGTAGCTAAATATTGGGGTTTTATTCTGTGACAGCTACAGAACACGTGTGAGAACTAGGTCACATCGTATTTAGAATACTTACCGGTGCTGAAAGAGGTTACTCATGCCCACCTAGTGTGTCGGGAGAGGGTTTTGTTGGCATCTGAGCAGCGGTGGAATGTAACTAAGTACATGT
>NC_045756.1:8726212-8727474 GCF_008692095.1 Etheostoma spectabile
TGTACTTCAGTCCAAATGTTGAGGTACTTATACTTTACTCAAGTCTCTTCTTTTCATGCCACATTCTGTTTCTATTCTGATATTTTCAGAGAGAAATATTCTACTTTTTACTCCACTACATTCAGCTGACAGCTTTAGTTACTAGTTACTTTAGTTACTCCCACATTCATCTGACAGCTTTAGTTACTAGGTTACTTAGTTACTAGTATAGCTTTAGTTACTGACGTCACTCGATTCATCTTGACAGCTTTAGTTACTAGCTACTTTGTGTACTCCACTCCAATTCTAATATGCAGCTTGTTCTAGTTACGAGTACAGTACTTTAGTTTACTAGGTTACTTTAGTTACTCCACTACATTCAATGACAGCTTTAGTTACTAGTACTTTAGTTTCTCACACTCCAATTCATCTGACAGCTTTAAGTATTCTAGTTTACTTAGGTACTTTAGTTACTCCACTAACATCACTGACAGCTAATTATACTCGACTTATACGCAGTTACTAGTTAGTTACTCCACTACATTCATCTGACAGCTTTAGTTACTAGTTACTTAGTTACTAACCACTACATTCACTGACAGCTTTAGTTACTAGATTATTTAGTACTCCACTACATTCCCCCCCCCCCAAAAAAAATAGAAGTCCCCCCCCCCATAATATCTGACGCTTTAGTTACTAGTTACTTTAGTTACTCCACTACATTCATCTGAAGGCTTTAGTTACTTTAGTTACTAGTACTTTAGTTACTAGTTACTTTCCACATTAAGATTTCTGCACACAAAACACACAATCTGATATGTACTATAAAGTAACCATATGACTATTTTTCTTTACTTTTAATACTTTTAGTACATTTTCCTGATGGTCATAGGCGTAATTTAGTGGGGGGATAATAATCAAAACTGGGGTTTTTTCCAAAGTTGTCTTCCTTTTCAATGTTTTTTGCCGCGTTTTTCAGAGTTTTGATTGACTTTTTTTGGGTCGTTTTGGCAATTTGTTTTCACACTTGTTTTCACATTTGTCACTTTTTAATGTTTGTATCTCTTTTTTTCTGGTTTTAGAGGCAACAGAAGCATCGCTGCACGGGACCTTAGACTGTTAATATTAAAGGACAGAGCATGTGACGTCACCCATCGGTTTGTGGAGATCTGCTATGAGTCGTCAAGTTTGCCGTTACGAGCACAGCCGGCAGATTTTAGACAAGAGGGAGGAGTGAGGGAGGAGTCCTCACACTCTACATTACATTACACACTTTCACTGGC
>NC_045756.1:8727484-8729795 GCF_008692095.1 Etheostoma spectabile
TAGCCACGCCCTAAAACACCCCCTGCTTTATCGCTGATTTAAAATCAATGAAACCATAATTCAGAAACTTTCTGTGTTGCAGAAGACTAAAAACTAGCAATTGAGGCCATAAACTCATCATGAAAATGTTTACTGAAGTAATAAATCAAGTAAGAAGTGGGTCACTTTCTCATAGACTTGTACAGAAACAGACATCCATTTGCAACCGCACGTGTCGCCCCCTGCTGGAGATCAGATAGAATTCAGGTTTAAGGAGTCCCCCCCCTGCAGGAATTCAGATAGAATACAGGTTTAAGGAGTCTCCCCCTGCAGGAATCCAGGTAGAATACAGGTTTAAGGAGTCCCCCCTGCTGGAAATCAGATAGAATACAGGTTTAAGGGGCATCTGAGCAGCGGTGGAATGTAACTAAGTACATGTACATCCAGTACTGGCTTCAGTCCAAATGTTGAGGTACTTATACTTTACTCAAGTCTCTTCTTTTATGCCACATTCTGTTTCTTTCTGATTTTCAGAGAGAAATATTCTACTTTTACTCCACTACATTCAGCTGAACGCTTTAGTTACTAGTTACTTTAGGTATATCCACTACATTCTCTGACAGTTTAGTACAGTTACTTTAGTTACTAGTTACTTAGTACTCCACTACATTCATCTACAGCTTTAGTTACTAGCTACTTTAGTTACTCCATCCGCATTCATATGACAGCTTTGGTACTAGTTACTTTAGTACTAGTTACTTTAGTTACTCCACTACATCTATCTGACAGCTTTAGTTACTAGTACTTTAGTTACTCCACTCCATTCATCTGACAGTCGTTTAGTTACTAGTTACTACTTTAGTGTATACTTTAGTTACTCCACTACATTCATCTGACAGCTTTGTTACTAGTATTTAGTTACTCCACACCATTATCTGACAGCTTTAGTTACTAGGACTTTAGTTACTCCACTACATTAACTGACAGCTTTAGTTACTAGTTACTTTAGCACTCCACTACATTCATCTGACAGCTTTAGTTACTAGTTACTTTAGTTATCCACACTTCATCGACAGCTTTAGTTATGAGTCTTATACTATATAGTTACTCCACTACATTCATCTGAGCTTGTTACTTTAGTTACTATAACTTGTGATAGTTACTTTCCACATTAAGATTTCTGCAACAAAAACACACAATCTGATGTACTATAAAGTAACCATAGACTATTTTTCTTTATTTTAATACTTTTAGTACATTTTCTGATGGTCAAGGCGTAATTAGTGGGGGGAGAATAATCACAACTGGGGTTTTTTCCCAAGTTGTCTTCCTTTTCAATGTTTTTTGCCGCGTTTTTCGAGTTTGATTGACTTTTTTTGGGTCTTTTGGCAATTTGTTTTCACACTTGTTTTCACAATTTGTCACTTTTATGTTGTGTATCTCTTTTTTTTTCTGGTTTTTAGAGGCAACGAGCATCGCTGCACGGGACCTTAGACTGTTAATATTAAAGGACAGAGCATGTGACGTCACCATCGGTTTGTGGAGATCTGACTATGAGTCGTCAAGTTTGCCGTTACGAGCACGCCGGAGATTTAGACAAGAGGGAGGAGTGAGGGAGAGTCCTCACACTCTACATACATTACACACTTTCATGGCAATCACATCATAGCCACGCCCTAAAACACCCCCTGCTTTATCGCTGATTTAAATCAATGAAACCATAATTCAGAAACTTTCTGTGTTGCAGAAGATAAAAACTAGCATTGGGCCATAAACTCATCATGAAAATGTTTACTGAAGTAATAAATCAAGTAAGAAGTGGTCATTTCTCAATGTGGTACAGAAACGAACATCCATTTGCAACCGCACGTGTGCCCCCTGCTGGAGATCAGATAGAATTCAGGTTTTAGGAGTCCCCCCCTGCAGGAATTCAGATGAATACAGGTTTAAGGAGTCTCCCCCTGAGGAATCCAGGTAGATACAGGTTTAAGGAGTCCCCCTGCTGGAAATCAGATAGAATACAGGTTTAAGGAGTCCCCTGCAGGAATTCAGATATAATACAGGTTAAGGAGGTCTCCCCTGCAGGAATCCAGATAGAATACAGGTTTAAGGAGTCTCCCCTGCAGGAATACCAGAGAAATGCAGGTTTAAGGAGTCCCCCTGCTGGAGTCAGATATAATGCAGGTTTAAGAGTCCCCCCTGCTGGAAATCAGATAGACTACAGGGTTAAGGAGTCCCCTGCAGGAATAAGATAGAATGCAGGTTAAGGAGTCTGCCCTGCAGGAATCCAGATAGAATCAGGTTTAAGGAGTTCCCCCTGAAAGGAATCCGA
>NC_045756.1:8729820-8735510 GCF_008692095.1 Etheostoma spectabile
AGAATACAGGTTTAAGGAGTCCCCCCTGCTGGAAATCAGATAGAATACAGGTTTAAGGCACTCCCGCATTTGAAGCACTTCGCCAAACCGGTTGCTTTGTCCATTAATATCCAGTGTATGCACGGGACGCTAGTGAACACTAGCCGGTACCGTTAGCCTACTGTTAGCTAGTATCTGGATTAAACAGGGTTAAAATGCTAAACCGTGTAGTGGGACTGTATTTCACTGTAGAGGATTCCAGCACCGGGACGTCCAACAGTTGCAGCTGCACAGACTGGTCAATGGTGCGTTCACTTGAAACTGGTAAACCTCATGATGCATTCAAAGTTCTTGTAAAATAGCCCCTTCTCATCTAGTGGTTGTTTTTGACGTTTCAACAGCATTCTACTGGCGAAATAAGTTATTGCATTTTTCGTTTTTCATTTAGCATTTTAGCACCGTTATCGGAAAAAGCTCAAACGATCCCTAATCATGATGCATTGTGATATTGAATGGTAATGGAATAGTGAGACCAATGAAGATCCCCACCCCTACTGTATGAGGGAAAGTCGTACGTTCAGGACTCGGATGTTTGCGCTCGTTCTCCACTGTATTTCTGGACTGCGACTGTTTTAATTCTTTCCAGCTGAAGTCAGTCGAGCAGCTTAAGCACAGAAAAGGATTTCAAGTACAACTCCTGAGCCAAGTCTGCTGTATTCAGTTACTAATGTTGGCGTTGTGGCTCCGAGCGGGGTGACATAATATTTGACATGAGATGCCAAGTGTGAGAAACTCTTGTGTGTGTGTGTTTTGTTCTCCTCAGGGTGTGAAGGTATTAAACCAACTGGCAGGAATCGCTTTAGAGCCCGGTGACTGATGGGCCAGAACAGCTGCACAGGTACACACACACACACACACACACACACACACACACACACACACACAGAGACACAAACACAGACAGAGACACAAACACAGACACACGCAGAGACACAGACAGACACGCACACACATACAAACACATACATACATACATAGGCCTATATACATACAGCACATACATACATAGGCCTAATACATACACATCCATCCATACATACATACATACATAGGCCTATATACATGCAAACACATACATACATCTGCACGTGTACATGCACACATACATATTAGGGTTTCCCTTACTGTTATAAGGGTTAACATTGGTTTAGTAACTCAACCCGGGAGGGAATCGTATCCCGAGGTGAGAATGAGCCCGAAATGTCATCACTTGCCCAAAAAATTCCTGGGAGCAAATTTCCAAAGGCATTAAAAAAAACAAAAACAATTGTCCATGCAACGCACACGATTTCCCAACAGGTGCAGAAGAAGATCAAGTTGCAACACTTTTTCTCTCCCCCCCCCCCCCCCCCACTCCGTCTTCTCTTTTTCTCAAATGAATGCCAGCAGAGAGCGGCTTTAGAGACAATTCTGATTTGTGTGTGTGGGAGTCAGCAGACAGGCGGGAGGGGGGGGGGGGGGGGGGGGGGTCGCTAATAACCAGGCAAGGTACACTAATCTCCGATGGCAACATTTGGTTTACCTTAAGCTGGAGGGACAGCTGTATTAAAAGCCGGAATTATCCTAATCAGTTCAAACAAATCCTCCCTACTCCCTGCTCACCTCTTGATATAAACTTCCACTTAGGCTTAAGAGTACAACGGCTTAGCTGCTGTTCGCCCTACTGTCTTCTCTCTGCGGAGACCAATCACAACAGTGGTTGGATGGAGGGAGGAAGGGAGGAGGGGGGGAGGGGGGGGGGATGGAGGAAAGGGAGAGGATGTGGGGGGAAATGACAGGAGAGAGGAGCGAGAAGGAAGATTTAAAATTCAGAGATCCGAGATTCAGAATTCTTTATAAATCCAGCTATGGAGAAATTCACACTGTTGCAGCAGCAGAGGATACGCGGGGTAGTAATGAACAGCACATAAATATAAGTAAAGAGAATAATACAATGTATTTACATTGTACTACACAGTGTATCTTGTTGAAAGGAAAGGAAGTAAAGGAGGAATGTGACAGGAGAAGTGAAAGAAAAAGTTGAGTGGAGAGACAGAAGGTGAGGAAAAGAAGCAGAACGTGTATTATCACAACTACCTGCACTTGTTTAATTATATTGAACATTAAGACTTTTATTGCAGTTTTATTATGGGCCAATGAAATGAAAGCACAATACACTAAACACCTAATACATAAACAATCCCAGAGGCGTATTACAATTTCATAATATAAAATACCTAAAAAATATCACCGTATCTGAGACAGCACTGAATCCGATGTTGCATAGGACCAAGATTAACTCATTCATCCACGCATCAATTTATTATTTTTATTGATATTTTTCATGCTTCCGTTCCCTAGCACTACACCATCTTGGCCTTTTCAGTAGTAGTCTCAAACCATCATTATTATTCATCATTATTTACATTAGAATTTCTATTTGGTCCCTTTAAATCTTTTTTAATCATGTAAATGTAAATGTGGAAGGTTATATATAAGTGAATATATTTTCTGTGTATAGATGCGTATGCCCGTGCACATACGGTTGCATGTCTGCATGCTAACGTTAGCTTCTCATTTTGACACTATGTAGTTTCTATGTGTGACTGTGGTCCAGGAAGTATTACAAAAACCGTTGCCTAGGTCCTCCCTCCTACGTACTTCTCAATAACGCTCAATTTTCATTTTTCTTCAGTACTACGTCTGGGTTTGCGGTATATTCTTGGGTTTTCTCAGGCCAGATCTTTACCCGTCCAATCAGCGAACAGAGTCTGGTAGGACCAGGCTAATGGACCAGAGTCTGATAGGACTATGCTGCTGGACCAGAGTCTGGTAGGACTGGGCTGATGGACCAGAGTCTGGTAAGACTAGGCTAATGGACCAGAGTCTGGTAAGACTAGGCTAATGGACCAGAGTCCGGTAGAACACCAGCTATGGCCAAGTCTGATAGGACTATGCTCCTGGGACCAGAGTCTGGCAGGACCATGCTAATGGACCAGAGTCTGGTAGGACCAGGCTAATGGACCAGAGTCTGGCAGGACCAGGCTACTGGACCAGAGTCCGGTAGGACCAGGCTACAAAAGAACTAGCATAAAGACCTATTTTTAAAGTTTTTAAAGTATTGTATTATTTCAGCAGGGCCCGTGACATCCTGGACCTGTTTTTCTGTGTATGAGGTATGTGTATGTCAGATCTGTTCCGGCTGCACTGCAAACAGCTTCTATCTGGCTTTTTTTTTTCTTTCCCTTTTTTTTGCCTCTCTCTCTCTCCGAGGCCCTCGGCACCATAAATCCGACTGATTACTCCGCACCCCTTTTGCTTGACTGAACCTTCACAATCAGCCGTGGCCGCCAACAATGAGGCCCTGATGAATCAAACATCCATGGCATTAGTTTCACCTTGCTGCCCCTTTCCCATGCGCCGCCGCCTCTTTGTCAGGCCCCGGTTTGATGAGAAGGACTACTGACACCGGCTGCACCTATTGATAGACAATTCTGTAAAGACGGACCCCAACTACCCTACCAAAACCCCAAACGCTCCTCCCTCCTCTACCCCTCCCCCTGTCCTGTTTGCCCCCAAAAATAGGCGACAGAATTTGATTGGGGCGCTGCATTAAGACCCCGCTGTCTGGTCTGCAGGACGCTTTGTGCTTCTTTTTTTTTGCAGTAGCGGTTCTTTATTGCAATGTCTCAAATATTCGCAGAAGTGTGTACTTTTATGAAGTAGTCCTTTCATCACACTGGTAAAAACTCCCATTGAGAGCCAACAACACCAACAGAACAAGTTCATATCTGAAATCATAACTCATTACTGCTATAGCGCTTGAGATGCACTTTTAAATGCAGCTTCCCCCCATTTTTTTTGGTTTAGGTTTTAATTGTAAAAAATCAGATGTCCATGTTTTTTGTTTGTTTATAAAGCAGGTTGAGGTGCTTTATAAATGCCATAATAAAAATTTGTGTCAAAACGTAATCTACAGAGAATTGCGTACTGCCCTTATTCCAGTACTGTGCCTTTAAAGTGGCTCTACAGTGCCGTCATTCCCCGGCTGCAATGACAAGCAATGACAAGAGTGCAGATGCGATAGACCCAGAACCACTGACCAATCAGAGCAGACTGGGTTTTTTTGGGAGGGGGTCTTAAAGAGACAGGCGCTTAAATGAATTAAGTATATTCAGACAGACAGTTTTTTTTTTTAACATTAAAACATGGAAACATGTTCTAGTAGAGACCCCGATTTTGAACCTAAAAATGAGCAGAATATGGAGTTTTAAAGGATTTGGTTGTTGCAGATGTTTTCTTCAAACCTTCACATTTCAGAGCATACAAAGTCAAACATGTCTTCCCAACTATAACTCCCATAGAAGCCCATTTTTTTAAAATAAAACTTCACAAAAACATTCAATAAAGGGAGATAATATGTGTACTGTAGTCTAATCTAATTTGTACCTGCAAGTACTTTAGGTGACAGTTTCACATCATGGACATTGCATAATATGCAATTCATGCTTTTATCAAATAATCCTTTAATGGTAGAAAAACATAATCTTTCACATTTATTCCTCCATAGAATTTCCGCTAATGCTGGTCATACAAATGATTTAAAACCTGTTTTTAACGTTGGTGCTGACCTAACTTTCCTTCAAAGGAGAAATAAAATCTGTGTGTGAACCTGTTCCCTATCATGAAAATAGTTGTATATAGTTATAGTTATATAGTATATAAATTGGAAATAGTTATATATACGTATATATAGTGTGTTCTCCATTCTCTGTGATTAATTTCATTCAGT
The DNA here is from genome assembly GCF_008692095.1 of Etheostoma spectabile. Lineage (NCBI taxonomy): Eukaryota > Metazoa > Chordata > Actinopteri > Perciformes > Percidae > Etheostoma > Etheostoma spectabile. The sequence goes on from NC_045756.1 coordinate 8,734,631, forward strand.
ATGTAGTCTACTATAAAATACCCACAATTCACAGCTAATTTGAGTGTATATAAGATGTACCTTACATTTTACTCCCATATCCCACAATGCAATGCGGTCGTGTTTCCCCAAGGAGAAGAAGAAGCAGGAGCACCCGCAGATGTCCGTCCCCGTCCTCTGTCTCTGTAATGGCGTTCTAACCTCCGTCCCTATCATCTGTCTCTGTGTTTGCGTTCTAACCTCCGTCGCCGTCCTCTGTCTCTGTGTTGGTGTTCTAACCTCCGTCCCCGTCCTCTGTCTCTGTGATGGCGTTCTAACCTCCGTCCCTGTCCTCTGTCTCTGTGTTGGCGTTCCAACCTCCGTCCCCGTCCTCTGTCTCTGTGTGGCGTTCTAACCTCCGTCCCCGTCCTCTGTCTCTGTGTTAGCGTTCTAACCTCCGTCCCTGTCCTCTGTCTCTGTGTTGGCGTTCTAACCTCCGTCCCCGTCCTCTGTCTCCTCCTCCGTCACACAAACAACCGACGCGTCTCCTGAGACAACAATGTTTTCAGTGTAGTGTCCAAAATCAGGTGTGGTCGTCCCTATATAGTTGAATATATTTAATAAACACTTTATAGGGAATGGTGAGTGAGTGAATGGAGGGAGCGGTTTGGAACACAGCTAAGGTCTTGTTTTTTTTCAAGTCTGATATCGAATGGCAGGTCTGCAATGACCTCTACAGCCAGCGCAGTGGGGGGGGTTCCTGAGGTTCTCTGGTTTGCTGTTACAGGGTGGAGCAGGCGGCTCAGCCAGGCTGCGCCATCGTATCGTAGGGTTCAGACTCTAACTGTACTGGGAAACTGTTTTGGGGCCGCTTACAACTAGGACCGAGCTTGGCAAACCTGTGTGTGTGTGTGTGTGTGTG
>NC_045756.1:8735520-8736775 GCF_008692095.1 Etheostoma spectabile
TGTGTGTGTGTGTGTGTGTGTGGGTTGCTATAATGCTCAAGGCTGCTTATAATGAGAGCGAGAGAGAGAGAGACAGACCCCAAACACGGCACAGTCTCAGCAGTGAAAGCTCACCCAACGTGCTACCCACAATGTTTTATTCATTGCGATGGATTTGATTATATTTGAATTTAATTGACATTTGGAGATAAATGAAGAGTCTCATTCCAAAAATGAGACATCCACTATTTAACAAAATTAACACCACTTAGAAAGTGATGACTGGCATGAAAGTCAAATCGCATTAAAGCTTCTTGTTGAAAGTGATATTGTTTATCAGCTGAAATAAGCTTTAAGGATAAAACGTGTGAATATCGTTCATGACTGAAGTGAAGACAGTCATTTTTTTGTGGCGTTAAATACAAATTACTTTGATATGAAATCAGTGGATATATTACAATTTTGAGCAACTTGAGCATAATGTAATCAATGCTACTTCATACTTTTACTCATTTCAGAAGTACTCTTTACATTCCAAGTTACCTAGTCACTTTGCAAATTTGGATTATTAATGAATCAGTGAGCTGCAGAGGTCTATGTATTCATGTTTTTGCTCTTTGGGTAGAACCATAAAGGTGGGACCCAGCTGCTTCCATCACTTTCGTGCATGAACTTTTGATGCGAATTGGAGCTGGTGCTTGCTATGCAGAAGGGAGGTCGGCAGGTGCTCTCACCGACGGTTGAATTGGACAAATATTTTCCAAATTTCAGGACGTCTAAAGTGTCCACTCGACTGTTATGAAGTCATTATTCATCAGATGAATCGAAACCGTCCTACATCACTATTCATTTGCCAGTATACCCCAATTCATTCGCCAGTTTGTCCACTATTTATTGTGCTGAGCGTCAAATTGTTTTTGCGCTATTGCCATATTTAATCAAATTTTGCCATTTCTTCCTATCCTTTTCCCATTTTCTATCTGGAGGTTGTTATCTGTAGAGGTTGTGGGGGGAAAGAGTTATTTCAACAGTACTTAAAAGTAAAAACCATTTTAATATTCTTTACGGAGACAGTCAGAGTACTTCCAAGGCTTGGATGGGCATGAACCTCTCCCAGGTCAACCATCACTGCAATATGGGGAGGGGGGGGAACACGTATGTAATAGTATGTCTAATTAAACTACAAAGAAACATGATTTCTGATGCAATTTAACCCTCATGTTGTCCTTGGGTCAAATTGACCTATGTCAGTGTTCTTTTTAATTCCCCAAAATAA
>NC_045756.1:8736785-8736898 GCF_008692095.1 Etheostoma spectabile
TGATTCCACACAACGCTCTTTGCCAAGTACAACTCTCTACTTTCATTCATTTTTATAGCATTTGAAAAAAAAAATTGATGTGTTTTTGAAATAGTATTGAGTAAAAGTTGACA
>NC_045756.1:8736908-8737641 GCF_008692095.1 Etheostoma spectabile
TGTGATTATCCATCAACATCCATTCCTTTCATTTTAGTCTCAATAATTCCTCATCTCTGCTTTTCTAACTCAACCATTACAATTTCCTATAAATGAGCTTTATTGAACATAAGTTCCAAATATAACTGTAAAACTGAAGTTAATAGTGTTGAAGGCGTCAAAAAAGTGACAAACTGAGGAAAATGAGCATCAAAAGGGAGATTAAAACGTAAGAAAAAGTTAAAAACATCGCTTAAAAGCCAATTTTGACGGGAAGACAACACAGCACAAACCCCTCTAAGAGTAAAACAGGCCCATCCAGGCCAGATTAGTCTCATTCCCAGGTTAAATACATCATGTAGGGGGGAGTCCTGGCTCGCCCAGTGTAGCACCCTTAGCAGCAGCTCCGGTTTGACTATGTCGTCCCCCATCTCTATCTCCCTTCCCGTCTACAAGCTATTCTATCATTTAAAGGCCACAAAAGCCCCCCAAAAATATATTTAGATGCATCATGTAGGGAAAAAGAGACGGGGGTTAATGCTATCGGCTAGGCTAGCCTCTAGTAGCTGTGTGACTATGGTAGAGATACACTTTGAAACAATGGTAGCCATTTGTAGCAGTGGTAGAATGGAAAACCCAGTTCCCCCATACATGTTTATATTTTTATGCATATACCAAGATTTGGAATGACAGTCCGTATCACATCAGAACACTATCATCCATTACATATTTCAAAAAGGCATACAAACAGCTC
>NC_045756.1:8737651-8737940 GCF_008692095.1 Etheostoma spectabile
CAGTTACACTTGCACGCATTAATTAATTCGCTTATGTATTGTCCAAGCCTTGTTTGCACTGTCCGTATTTATCTAGCCCAGCTGATGTCTTGAATAAATGTCTTTGTCCTTATGTAACTGTAGTGTTTTCAGTTGTCGAAATTTATTTTTTTATATCAATGTCTTATTACTGTCTGTCTTGACGAGCTGTACCCATTTTTTTATGTTCCTGCAGAACAGGAACCTGCTGAAAACCAGTTTTTTAACTGAGTCGGGCCCTTTTTTATATTGTAATGTAATGTTACTTTTT
>NC_045756.1:8737950-8745532 GCF_008692095.1 Etheostoma spectabile
CCTGTATAATAAATATATGAAATGAAAAAGAACAAATGTTACATCCCCAACATTGTCCATTGAAAAACAATGTGAGAGAACCTTTTATAATGCACTCTGTTCGAGCTTACATGCAGTACAAGTGTTTTTGTTACACATACACAGACATTTGGAGTACTTCCATGGAATAAAAAAAATAAAAAAATCCCTCTTTGTTCGGGATGATGGCTTCCCCTCTGTCTCAACATGTGTCCAGCCCAGTGAGGTTTAAATCTGCCCACCTGTCCACACACTAATCCCCCCAGCCTTATTACAAAACTGTGCAATTAATTAAAGGCTCAATCGTTGGGATTAGTAACCTACATTCAATTTGATACTCGTGTCAGTAACTCAAATATGCACAAAAAAGTGTTGTTTTCCAGGATTTTAGGGAAAAAGTACGTTGTCTCTAATGTAAAACTCAAATGAGTGCTAACTTTGAATCGCTGCCAGGGAAATGATGCGATCAAACAAAACAACAAGGGGGGGGGGGGGGGGGGGGGGGGGGTTTCAGTGCGACAGCAGTGCTATTCTCGTTTACAGTGGCATTACGGAGATTAAGATTATCTCCGCTGTATGTTTACAGCATAATGAAACAGGCCTGATATAAAGACCATCAAATCTGGATTAGGTCATTCGCAGCAGAGGGGGGGAATTTGTTCCAATGATTATTGTGAGCAGGTTGTGCCGCACTGCAATCCCTTTCTGGGCGGATGTACACCTCCTACACGCACACCTATTCACGCACATACCTATGTGATACACACATGTGGGTGGGCTTTTAAAACAGTTTTTCCCCATCTTTTGTACAATGAATACATTTCCCACCTTGCATCTCTTCCAATCCTATTCTATTCTAACGTCTGTCACATGTAGAATTACACGCTTACACACACAGAACAGATGCACTGCTGTAAAAAAATCCAATAGCCGGACAGAATAAGTGCAGACGGGGTGTGTGTGTGTGTGTATGCATGTGTGTGTTGTGTGCACGTGTGTGTACAGGGCCGTTACAAAACCAGGTTATGGCAGCACAGAAATGACACAGAGCAACAGATGATGGGCATTATCCCATCAACCTGCTGTTTCTCTACACACTCTGTCCCCTCCATGTTCTCTTTGAAAGGACAGCAGGAGTGTGTGTGTGTGTGTGTGTGTGGGGGGGGGGTCCTTTCACACACTTTCATGCACAAACACACACTCTGCACCTGTCACAGACAGCCTGTCGGAGCAGGAGAAAAGAAAACTTGAGCCGTGAGGAAGAGCTGTGTGTTTGAGATGAGTGAGGCCCTAACTGATTCTACTGATTAAACATGGAATATGTCTTGTTTAAAAAAAAAAAAAAAAAGAATTTCGAGGACTTCGGTGCCCATAAATCCTCCCAACGTGATGTCACTAAATTATCGAGTTGCATTCCAAAACATAGACCAAATCTTGTGACCGCAAAAAGGTTCAAAAGTAGATTTAATCGTGCAACAGAGAACTCAGATTGGACAGATAGTCTAGCTAGCTGTCTGGATTTACCCTGCAGAGATCTGAGGACCAGGTAACCATAGTCCTCAGATTGGACAGATAGTCTAGCTAGCTGTCTGGATTTACCCTGCAGAGATCTGAGGACCAGGTAACCATAAATCAGAAATCAGCCGCAGGTTAGAGCGCCAACACAGAGACAGAGGAGAGGGACGGAGGTTAGAGCACCAACACAGAGACAGAGGACGGGGACGGAGGTTAGAGCACCAACACAGAGACAGGGGACGGGGACTTTTGTTATCCCTACCTCAACATTTGTGTTGCTCTTTACAAAGTCTTTTTTTCTGTCGTTCTTATGTTTTTTATTGGTTTTTGGTCACTATTTCCATTAACTTGCGTTCGTTTTTTTTCCAATGTCTTTGTCCCTTTTGTGCCGCTCTTTCACTTTTTCCAACGTTTTGACACTTAACATTTTTTGCGCTGTCCAACGTTTTTGACGCTTTCTTCCAGTGTTTTTCCATTTTTTTTGTCCCTTTTTCCTCCCTATTTTACCCTTAATTTGACAACCCATATTTCAGATTCAGTTTCGACCTGAAGACAACACAAGGGTTAAGTCTTCCTACGTCATTATAGTACGAGGGGTTAATGTTTGTCATATTAATTTTAAAGAAGTATGTCAGCTCCTCCTGTAAGACAACTTGGAACCAGATGATCTTGACCTTCCGTGGCCATCTTATCCGTGTTCCTCACCATCTTAATCCTGCTTTTAAAACTCTGATTGGTTGTTTTTTACCCCGCATCAATGGGTTAAACAGCAGACTTTTCTTTGAATGATGACATCCGAAATGTCTGCAGGAATTCAAATCCCGCCCACCCTGATTGACAAGACATCCAGGGTGTGATAATAGTCTTGTTTGACCTGTTCATAAAGCATAAAGTAGAACAATTATCAGCCAATTCTGTGTTGCACCAACTGCATCCCAACCTATTACCACCATAGTTTTACACTTATCATTGGTAAGTCATAAGCCTAAAAACTTAATTTATATGACATTTTACCTTTAAAAACCTCAGAAATGTTGAATTATTTAGACTAATAGTTAAGATCCAAGGCAGGTACCTTGATGGATGATCGCAGCCTGCTTCCTGTATGGAAACGTCTGTGTTATTTTTGGGCAATTTGGTTAAAAGTTGGGGTGTCCCTGACTAAGAGGTTGCATAGTCTTGCCTATCGTCGACGGATTGTCAAATCGTGGCAGTCTACGCAGTCATAGCAGGCTCTTTTAATTGAAGAATCATATATTTGACTATTCAGGGTGTCTCCTAGTTGAAGGAAATAGAGAAACTTTTGATATGGGGTCAGCGTATACCTACACAGGTGTAAACCTTGGGTGTTCTATACCTTGCCAGAAGGTTAACATCTTTGCCTGTAAATTGCCGCCCCCCCCTCCCTCTCCCCCTCCCCCCCAACCACTACCACCACCACCGGACAATAGGCTCAGCAGTGGCCTGGTGATTGCCTCTTTTCAAATGGAAATGCCGCTCGCCTCTCTTCTGCCAGGTTCCCCTAAGCAGTGTACAAATTACAGTTTACAAGGCATGGAGGAATAAAAAAGAAGAAAAAAAACAGAGAGAGAGCAGATAGACAGGAAAAGAGAAGGTGGGAGGGATGGTGAGCAAAAGCAGAATATCTTTTCTCGCGCTGTTTTTTTGTTTTTTTTTTTAATGCGGCAAAGTGACATGTAAATTAGCCTTTAAGTGCTCCACTCGGGGACTGTGATCGTGCCCTAATTGTCACAGTCAATTGTGGCCAACAGTCCCTTCAATCCGGGCAGCTTTTGACAACAAGCACGCCAGGTTCAAAAGACAAGTCATTCACTCCCCTCTCAACATACACACACACACACACACCACGACACACACATGCACTGTGTGTTTTTAGTCAGCTGCAAAGAAAAAAAAATGCATCAAGAGCGAGAGGTGCGAGTGATAGCTTTTTCTCAGTAAGGACAGAAAGATGGCAGGAAGTGGTAAACACAACAGCAATTTGCTTCCAACACCGGCTTATATCAACATTCCCCCAAAATCCTTTTCAGTGTCAAGATAACAAACGCCACGGATGACAATGCAGGAAAGGATGGTATGTCTAAAAATGAGCAGGGGGGGATAGAGTGCACGCAGCGGACCGTTAACTGACTTTCTCTGAGGGTCATAAACTTTACAACGGATGAAACAGATATGTGTGTCTGAGGCCGTGCTAAAAAATAATGCAAAAAAACTCTGGAGTGTTATGGAAGAGGCGAAGAGTTCAAAGCTGACCTCCCTGCAAAACTTCTGCAACAGTAGGTGGAAAAAAAAGCATTAGTTTGCTGCCATTTAGTGTGTAGTTGGGGATGTTTTCTGGACCGACACACAAACTCTTCTTTTGGCCAAGTTTGGAGGCAGCGCGTGGCGTCTCGGGAGGCAGTTTGTTGTCTTTGTGTTGATTATTCGTGTGATGCGCTGTGCTCTTTCGCCCATTGTTAAGAGATGTTGCAAAGCTCAGTGACTGAATATGAAGCTGGATCGTTACTGAGTGCCCTGGCGCCAGCTTTTATATACAACTTTTTACAATTTCTTGTTTTGATCAAAGGATGTATTTAGAATTTAACACTTTTAATATGTCGTATGAGCCGTCATCCTACAGTATCTTCCCCTGGTAACTAAAGCATGATGATGTTTTTTTTGTGGAAGATTAGGGCAAAGATTAAAAGTCAATGCATCTTGTCTGCTTTTCTTTTTCAATATTTACCCAAAACCGCCATAATCTGGGTTCCACTGATCTAACATTTTAAGGCTTCCCGTGCAATGCATTCTGGGAGCGTCGCAGGGACTTTGGAGAAGCGGGGCGTCCGGTTTCCCGCTCCTCATTTGCGTAACGTTGAATCCAGCCAACGTTATGCAAATGAGGAGCGGCCGGTTCGGGTCACCGCCTCGCAAAAGCTGACAAATATCTTTTAACCCTTGTGTTGTGTCGTCAAAATTAAAAACCAACGCTTTTTATCGATGTTTTTAACTTTTTTTGATGTTTAACACTACGTAACACTAACTTATTACCTTTAGTTTTACAATTACTTTTGGAATTTATGGTCAATAAACCTCATTTATAGGAAATAATACCTAATGTTTGAGTTATAAAAGCAGAAATTAGGAATTATTTAGACTGAAATTAAAGGAATGGATGTTGATGGAATACTGGAATATGGAATGGAATATATTTTACTCAATACTATTTCCAAACCACTTCAATTTCTTATTCTATGAAATATTCAAATTGAATAAGACGCCCCAAAATGAATGAAAGTAGAGATTTGTACTTGCCAAAAAGCATTGTGTGGAATCAATCATGTTATTTTGGGGAGTTATAATTGGGTAGTTAAAAAGAACATTGATATAGGAAAATGGGTCAATTTGACCCGAGGACAACATGAGGACAACATGAGGGTTAAAGTGACCGTTGTTGATCTGAAGTAAAGACAGACTCAGCAGCTGCACGGCCTGTTTCTGACTTTAAATGTTTCCAGAAACACGTTTGGGTGAACTAATTTTGTAAAATGAGAGATTGTATTCCAAAGAGAAGCCGTTATGGTCGTTTTTTTTTAAATTGATCGACATAGGAGAGTGGAGCCTGTTTTCTTTGCTTGTCATTGGTCCGGGGAGACCTGGTGGCGAGGGCATCTAGCGTGTGTTGGGCTGTTGTTTCCCTTTGGGAGATTCTGGATTTCCCTACGGCCTCTGAACGTCACACCGCTTTGAACTGTGGGTGATTCCCTTCGGTGAAGTCTGCATCGATGTAGACTCACAGAAACCAAAGTCCATGAGTCCCCACTTTGGGATTGGGTTAGCGTGTTGTGGGCGAGACATTAACCCTGGTGTTGTCCTCCCGGGTCAAAGACGGGCAAAAATTGACATTTTTGTCCCTTTTTCAGACTTTTTTTTTTTTTAGTTTCCACTATCACCACCTTACTAGTTTTACTACTTTTTGGAATTCATGGTCAATAACCCTCATTTATGTAGAATTCCACCTAATATTTGAGTTAAAAAAGCAGAATTTATGAATTATTTTGACTAATAGTTAAGATCAGAGGAATGAAAGTGATCAGTTGTATTTGCAATGATGTTTGGAAGGAATCCACTCCGTATTTTTGTGGTAATTTGGTTAAAAAGAAAGCCATATTTCAGAAATAGACATTTTTTTAAAGGGCTCAGATTTGACCCGAGGACAGCTCAGTGGTGAGTGAAGCTGAAGCAGAGGGACAAAGGACACTTTTTAATTCATTAACTTTATTGATATTGCAAGTACAGATAAAAAACGTCCAAGAAAAACATCCCGATAGTATAAATAATCAATAAGTATCAATAATCAACCAGGGACGATAATCGGCCAGGGGCGATAATCAGGCAGGGACCATAATCGGCCAGGGGACAATAGTCAACTAGGGACGAAAATAGGCCAGGGGACAATAATCGGCCAGGGACAATAATCAGGCAGGGACCATAATTGGCCAGGGGACAGTAGTCAGCTAGGGACGATAATCAGCCAGGGACAATAGTCGACCAGGGGACAATAATCAGCTAGGGATGATCATCGGCCAGGGGACGATAATTGGCCAGGGGACAATAGTCAGCTAGGGACGAAAATTGGCCAGGGGACGATAATCGGCCAGGGGACAATAGTCAGCTATGGACGATAATCGGTCAGGGGATGATAATCGGCCAGGGGACGATAGTCGGCCAGGGGACAACAGTCAGCTAGGGACGCTAATCGGCCAGTGGACGATAATCGGCCAGGGGACAATAGTCAGCTTGGGACGAAAATCAGCCAGGGGACGATAATCGGCCAGGGATCATACTCGGCCAGGGACAATAGTTAGCTAGGAACGATAATCGGCCAGGGGACGATAGTCAGCCAGGGGACAATAGTCAGCTAGGGACGCTAATCGGCCAGGGGACGATAATCGGCCAGGGGACAATAGTCAGCTAGGGACAATAATCGGCCAGGGAACGATTATCGGCCAGGGGACGATAAAGGGCCAGTTTGAGATCTGAAACTGTAATGATGTCCCTCTAAATAGAATCCTAATAACATCTCTCGCTGTTTGTCCACGTTTCTGCATATGATGCACTATTACACGTGATTGCAGATCTTATTTTTCCACCCAGACCCCAGACCCCAGACCCCAGACCCCGTCCCCGGGCAGTGCCTCCCAGCAGCTGATGCGCGGTCCGTGTCCAGAGATCTGAGTGGACATGGTTCCTGCCAGGGTAAGTCCGATCCTTTTTAATTCTGTCTCTGTGTCCTGAGAGGGCGTAAACTCCTATCCAGAGGCAGATGTTAAGAGCGCGCCGATATGCAAATGTCTGTCGAAATTAGAGCTACAACAATTATTCAAATGTTTGATTAATTATTTAGCGGAGAACGCCGTCAATTATTAATTTCAGCGAACGATAAGTCGCTTTTTCTTTTCTTCCTTCCTTCCCGTCAGAGGGAGAAGTTTTTTCTTGTGGTCCCCATCAAAAAAAGCAGTTTATTTGTCAAGTACAGTACATGTGCGGGACTTGTTTTTGGTAAAGAGACTGGAACCGGATCAGGCATGAGACAGAGACTCATAGCGATTGGTAGAACTACTGACCACTTACAAGGCTTCCCTCGCTCTCATTAATCAGCTGTTAAAGAATCTTAGTAATTCATCGCCGAGTGGTTTGAAATGCATATCATACACCCCATAATCTTTCTTTACTGGTTACTGTCAAAAATGTAAGAAAAAAAGTCTGTAGTAACAGAAAGCAAACTGAAAATTATTAAAAGGCAGAAGGGCATCTTGTAAAATAAATTTGCAATTAAGTCTGTCTGCATTTGTATAATAAAAACTTGATCACAAAAAATTAAAAAAAAATTAAGTATGTCTGCATTCATATAATAAAAATGTTATCACAAAAATAAAAAAATAAATTAAGTATGTGTGCATTCATATACTAAAAATTTGATCCCCAAAAAATTAAAAAACAATTAAGTGTCTGCATTCATTTAATTCATATAATAAAAATGTGATCA
>NC_045756.1:8745542-8750152 GCF_008692095.1 Etheostoma spectabile
TTTTTTAATTAAGTTTCTGCATTCATTTAATAAAAACTTGATCCCCCAAAAATAAAAAAAATTAACTGTCTGCATTCCTATAATAAAAATGTGATCACAAAAAAAATGAAGTGTCTAAATTCATATAATAAAAATTTGATCACAATTTGTTTATAAATGAAGTATGCGTTTGTGTAAAAAAAAAGAAATAAAATAAATAGAAAAGAAATAAAGTCTTTCCGCGTTCGTATCAAAGGGGTCAACGCATTCTCGTGAACGGGTCCGTGTGATATCGTATGAAAATGTATACGCACACCCAAACGTGTGATATCTTACACGTGACACTTGACGACGTCTGGTCACGTGATGCCGTCTGGTCACGTGACACCGGCTGGTCCTTGTTTTCCCTGGGAAGCAAACTCCGCTCCACTCCTATATGTACAGTATATATATGTATGTGTGTATGTATGTATGTATGTATATATATATGTGTGTGTGTGTGTGTGTATGTGCATATGGATTTACATGTCTATGTATGCATGTATTTGTATTTAAATGTGTATATATATACATTATATGTGTGTGTATATATGCATATATTATTAATTGGTAACTTTGATGTAATCCATACATTATTAATACTGATGCCATAACACAGCATGCCACTAGGAAACATTGACGTTATGCACCTAAGAGTTAGAGAATAAGAGACAAATATAACAGTGTTGCTAAATATATAGTGTATACATTCTATATGCACACATAAATCAGAAGCACAATAAGACATGGGAGGCGCGCAGCGTCCGACCCCTCCAGAAGGAAGGAGAAAAAGCCGATGCCCAACACATGTCACGTTTGTCTCTTTCTTGTATGAGTCTCCGTCGAATAAGTGGTCATTTGTAGAAGCCTCTGCACAGTTTGCAGCTAACAAGAACAACATCAAAAAATCAATATCAATGCTTTTTTTTTTTGCGTGTAAGCATTTGTTTCTGCAGCAGTCTTGTCTCAACTGAGAGAGATCAGAAATGCTCAGAAAAGACACTTTCTCTCTCTCTCTCTCTCTCTCTCTCTCTCTCTCTCGCTCTAGGCAAATGTAAATCAAATTCATTTTGCATGTTTGAGGAGTTTTGAGACTTCGCCTCTCTCGGTCTTTAATTGTCCGTCAGTCTCCGGAGCGGTGGCTATCGCCGAGCCGAAGCCCCGCCGAGAGATACGGCGTTTTGATGTCACAGAGCTGGAAGAGCCACAAACAACGCGGCGAGACGCGGTTCTCAGATACCCAGCCTTTCTCTGTCGCGCATTGACAAAAAACCCCTCTGAAGAACAGCAGCACGCGTTATTTTAATTAAAGAGGCAAACGTTGCTTTTTTTCTTTCTTCTTCAGGGCTGAAGCACAAACTGGATGTTGAGGGTGTAACACTCGAGAGGCCGAGCCGCAGCCACTTGACAGATGAATTCAAAAAATGCCCCCCCACCCCCGAGTCCCACTTTCTGGTCAGTCCAGCTTTGTTTGATTCTCTACATCAGGACCCCGGAGAGAGACTGTTGTTATATGAAGTTGATATTGAACTTATAATACAATAGAGTATAGGGCGGCCGAAGCCTTTTTACTTCATACCATTTTAGTGCATAGCATACTAAGCTTATGCAACTACTATCAATACTATAAAAATAATAATTGTGGGCCTGATTTTAGAAATCACGTTTAGCGTTAAACATACCTGTGGCCAAGTGAATCCTTAGGATGAACTTTATCATTGATGATCAGCGGGGCTTTTTCCACAAATGAAATGAAAAACGATTTTCCCTTTGCTAATATGTTGGATTCAGGTTAAGGCATTTTAAATTTTGGGGGAAAAAAAAGAATTGGCAGCAACTTGAAAACAAAAGCAAACTTAATGGTGGCTAGATGACGGCTAGTCCAGGATATGATCTCAAATTTTATGAAAATAGTTCACTGAAACGTGTTTCTGAAAACATTTGAAGCGAGAAATAGGCCATACAGTTGCAGATTGTCAGTTGTCAGTTTAATAGATTTATTTAATAGTCGTATTTTGGGCGGTGGCGAACTGAGCCGACCGCTCCTGTCTTACTCCTAATTTGCTGCGTTCCGACTCCTGGATGGAAACGACCCGTTGGTGGTTTTGCGGTTTTATTGGACATTAATTTTCCATATCTCGTGGGTCCTCTCGCAGCCGTTCCACAACAAATCCAGACCTGGTGGGTGTTGACGGAGCCGATCTGCAACCAGTGGAAATTAGGAGTTATACTTCAACTGTTTGACATTAAACTGAGACTTTCTTGACTTAAGAAATTATCTCTTAAACTGACCAACATATGTGTAAATCATGGCTCAATGCAATTGGATCAACAAATAAATTGCCTTGTTTTTTTCCAAATTATTCTTCTTTTTAATTCTGGTTCTTATTGATGAATGATTCAGATTTTTTGAGGGCTGGAGTTGAAAGATTTAATACTTTGTTGCCATACAACTTGGTGCAAGTTGCCAGGGATTTGCTTCAGTGTGTTTATGACAGGACATCAACAAAGACACAAAAAAACATATATATATATATATATATATATGCGCACACACACACACAGGATTGCAGTTGACACAGACAGATAAAAAAGAGGGCACCCTGCTCACCACATACCTGGATGACAGTCCAGGAGACTTGAGTGACAGGTGTCAGGTTAAAGTGACATGGTGTATAGGGAGGCAGAGCGCAAACCCACAAACTTTACAATAAATAGATAAAACAAAACTAGTATGGGTGGCATAAAAACATATAGAAGAGTATTGTGAAAACAGTGTAAAGAGATGTGCAAATGATACAGGCTCGTTAGGAAACGGGTCACATGCTTATTCCACAGATGAGAGGAAGATTGTTTTGTATACACATTATGCAAAAATATAGTTTGGTGGATCAAAAGTCCTGAGTATTAGATATTGCACAGTAATGAGATTAAGTGATCGAGTATTAAATATTGCACGGTAATGAAAGTAAATGGTTAAGTATTAAATATTGCACGGTAATGAAATTGCACAGAGTTCCAGTCCTTTTAGGTATTATATATCAGTATCGTACCGCAGTGTGAGTGTGAATCAAACTCAGCACCCCCACACCAGAAGCATGTGTCATATCCACTGCTCCATCTGCGCCATCACCCCCCCATTTAGATCCAATGGTGGGTTACACTTTTACCGGTTTTCACCGTGAAATAAAGCACCGCTTTAAAGCGCCGCCCCACTTTAGAGCACCGTGCCGCCCCGCTTTAGAGCACCAAAGCCTTGCTTTAGAGCACCAAAGCCTTGCTTTAGAGCGCCAAAGCCTTGCTTTAGAATGCCGTGCCGCCCCGCTTTAGAGCACCAAAGCCTTGCTTTAGAGCACCAAAGCCTTTCTTTAGAGCGCCAAAGCCTTGCTTTAGAGCACCAAAGCCTTTCTTTAGAGCGCCAAAGCCTTGCTTTAGAGCGCCAAAGCCTTGCTTTAGAGCACCGTGCCGCCCCGCTTTAGAGCGCCAAAGCCCCGCTTTAGTGCGCCAATGCCCCGCTTTAGAGTGCCGCCCCGCTTTAGCGCGCCGCGCCTTCTGGGCTCCGTGGACTTGATGATTGGATTCCAAACAATTCCAGTAAAGAAACGGGTTCAATTGGAATCGTCATTTTTTGATTCCAAGTTAAATCCGGTTCTCGCTCCCCAATCTTACCGACTCATACAGCTGAGCGCCGACCGTCGGTGAACTTGCACTCTTCTTTGTCTCTCTATTAATAAGTCCAAAAACATAACTGTATGAAGGCTCTACTACAGCTACTAAAATCAAACCCAACCCTACCTACTGGAAAAATCAAATAGAAAATACATTATTTTACGTCACCAATTATTTGGGCTGAGGGCAAGTCTGAGTCATCGTGATGAGGTGTTTAACCCCCCAAAAAATATAAAACCTCCCTTCTGACTTCATGTCTGAGGGATGTCATCATGTCAGATGCACGCATGATGCAAGCGCTGAGAGAAGCATCGCCGCCCAGCACATGAGGATGAGGTACTGCACTCTACGTGCTGCTGAGATGTTCTAGGGCTAACACACTTTAAATGGTTCTGGATTCTCAGGTTTTCACTGGGGGGTTTAGGGTTTCCCATGCTGGATGGAACTCTTGTTTTGAAGTGGATTTTCTGATCCTGTAAAGAAATCCACTCTAGAGTTAGAACCCTGAATCATTGTTCTGCTTTTTGTGTTTTTGCAGTTTTTTGTGCCAACAATAAAAGGTGTTGGTACAAATGATCAGCTTTTGGAAAGCTAGTGGTAGGGTCACAGGTTTGACACATCAGCTTGGTGTTGCTTTGACCTTTGACCTCCTTACTTTTGTTGTGTGTAATGCGGGACAGGAGCTTAAACTTCAAATATATATATTACATGTTTGGATATATTACATCCTTGGATGGATTGGACCCAAAAATCCAACATGTTCCAAACAAAGGGTAAGCCAGCCTCTATGGAGCCATTTTAATGCTATCAAGCCATCACCCGCCGTTAGCATCCCATTGACTCCCATTCATTTTGGCGCCATTTTGACAGCAAATAACTTTACGTTTGAAGCGTTTAAAGACTCTATTTGTCCGTTGTTTATT
>NC_045756.1:8750162-8750337 GCF_008692095.1 Etheostoma spectabile
AAAGAAACACGACAATGTATAAAAGGCTCTGTTACCTTTTAGCTCACGTTATGGCTCCATAAAAGAAATTTTTTTAAAATTGGCTAACAATTGTGTCATAACCTAGCGCATTTTACTAATTTGCTAATTTGCCTCAAGACAGCAATACGGCCAGAATGCACCTGAACACACCTCC
>NC_045756.1:8750347-8757179 GCF_008692095.1 Etheostoma spectabile
AACACGCCCAGAATGCACCTGAACATACTATCTGAAGTCTTTCATATAGACCTTAGTGGTCCCCTAATACTGTGTCTGAAGTCTCTTTTATATAGACCTTATGTCCCTAATACTGTAGCTGAAGTCTCTTTTATAGCCTTAGTGGTCCCTATACTAGTATCTGAAGTCTCTTTATATAGACCTTAGTCGTCCCCTAATACTGTATCTGAAGTCTCTTTATATAGACCTTGTGGTCCCTAATACTGTATCTGAAGTCTCTTTATATAGACCTTAGTGGTCCCTAATACTGTATCTGAAGTCTCTTTTATAACCTTAGTGGTCCCCTAATACGGTATCTGAAGTCTCTTTATATAGACCTTAGTGGTCCCCTAATACTGATCTGATATCTTTTATATAACCTTAGTGTCCCTAATACTGTATCTGAAGTCTCTTTTATATAGACCTTAGTGGTCCCTAATACTGTATCTGAAGTCTCTTTTATATAGACCTTAGTGGTCCCTAATACTGTACTGAAGTCTCTTTGTATAGGACCTTAGTGGTCCCTAATACTGGTCTGAAGTCTCTTTATAAGAACCTTAGTGGTCCCCTAATACTGTATCTGAAGTCTCTTTTATATAAGACCTTAGTGGTCCCCTAAACTGTATCTGAAGTCTCTTTTATAAGACCTTAGTGGTCCCCTAATACTGTATCTGAAGTCCTTTTATAATAGACCTTAGTGGTCCCCTAATACTGTATCTGATTCTCTTTTACAAGACCTTAGTGGCCCCCTAATACTGTATCTGAATTCTCTTTTATCAGACCTTATTGGTCCCTAATACTGTATCTGAAGTCTCTTTATAGACCTTAGGGTCCCTAATACGTATCTGAGTCTCTTTATAGACCTTAGTCCCCCTAATACTGTATCTGAAGTCTCTTTTATATACCTTAGTGGTCCCTAATACTGTATCTGAAGTCTCTTTTATATAGACCTTAGTGGTCCCTAATACTGTATCTGAAGTCTCTTTTATATGACCTTAGTGGTCCCTAATACTGTACTCTGAAGTCTCTTTTATATAGACCTTAGTGGTCCCCAATACGTACTCAAGTCTCTTTAATAACCTTAGTGGCCCCCTAATACTGTACGGAGTCTCTTTTATATAGACCTTAGTGGTCCCTAATACTGTATCTGAAGTCTCTTTTATATAGACCTTAGTGGTCCCCTAACTACTGTCTGAAGTCTCTTAATAGACCTTAGTGGTCCCCTAATACTGTATCTGATTCTCTTTTAATACCTTAGTGGCCCCTAATACTGTATCTGAAGTCTCTTTATATAGACCTAGTGGTCCCTAATACTGTATCTGAAGTCTCTTTATATAGACCTTAGTGGTCCCCTAAACTGTATCTGAAGTCTCTTTTATAGACCTTATGGTCCCAATACTGTATCTGAAGTCTCTTTTTATAGACCTTAGTGGTCCCTAATACTGTATCTGAAGTCTCTTTTATATAGACCTTAGTGGTCCCTAATACTGTATCCGAAGTCTTTTTATATAGACCTTAGTGGTCCCTAATACTGTATCCGAAGTCCTTTTATATAGACCTTAGTGTCCCCTAATACTTTATCTGAAGTCTCTTTATAGAGACCTTAGTGGTCCCTAATACTGTATCTGAAGTCTCTTTTATATAGACCTTAGTGTCCCTAATACGGTATCTGAATTCTCTTTTATATAGACCTTAGTGGTACCTAATACTGTATCCGAGTCTCTTTATTGACCTTGTGGTCCCTAATACTTTATCGAAGTCTCTTTATATAGACCTTAGTGGTCCCTAATACTGTATCTGAAGTCTCTTTATTAGACCTTATTGGTCCCTATACTGTATCTGAAGTCTCTTTTATATAGACCTTAGTGGTCCCTATTACTGTCTGAAGTCTCTTTTAAGACCTTAGTGGTCCCTATACTGTATCCGAAGTCCTTTTATATAGACCTTAGTGGTCCCTAATACTGTATCAAGCTCTTTTATATAACCTAGTGGTCCCATCCTGTATCCGAGTCTCTTTATATAGACCTTAGTGGTCCCCTAAGACTGTATCTGAAGTCTGAATCTGATATTAATGTTAATAAACCTCATAAAGTGACACTTTCATGCCATGGAAAGAAAGAAAGAGAGTTTTGGAAACCTGGGGCAATTTTATGGGGGGGGGGGTAAGTTGAAGCCTCCCTAGACTTGATCCCGTCACCCCTAGATCTAGACGCCTCGATCATTCGGGAAAGAAATTCTGAGCCGTTTTCAGAAAATAGTGCTTAGTCAGCCATTCGTCAAAAATTGCATGAATGCTTATTTTTCCAAAGTTATTGATACAGCATTTTGAAAACTGTCTGCTTATCCAAAGATACATATCATATTTCACTTGTAATACCACCTTTACCTTATAGTAAAGGCCCTGTGGCTCAGCATTAAAGGACGTTTTCTCAGAGTTATTGGAGTCTTTGTAGTCATAATTACAGTAGAATTATACAAAATAATTTAAAAAGGGTGCCAGCACTGTTAAACCTTAGACCCCCCCCCCCCCCCCCCCGGTGGAAAAACAAAAAAAAAAAAAACAAAACAAAAAACTCCCGCCCCTCCCATCCCCGTACCCGCCCGCCACCGGCACCGCTCCCCCCGGTTCCCCCCACTTGGTTTTGAGTCGTATCTCCAATGAAACAAGCTTTCTTTTGACATCTCTAAGTCTTTTTAGATGCGGTGTTATTTGCATATAGATATCGGGACTTTTTTTTGTTTTGCATCTTGCAAATCTTAAGTGAAAACTACTCGTTTTGAGTCGACTCTCCTGAGCTTTTTTTTTTGACATTGCATAAGGTTTTTAGTAAGCTGCTGTGTCATCCGTCAAAGATGCATCATGTTGTTTGAAGATAATATCGGGTTTCAGAAATCTTACCAAGTGAATTTTCCCTTTTATTTATTTTAGTTTTTACTTGTGACGAGCGAAAAACACCTGAATTTATTGTTTTCTTTTAGTTAGTTGGAAGTGGGATTTTTTTCCAGTGTGAATAATATGAGAGAGAGAGAGAGAGAGAGAGCACAGCACTGGGCGTAGCGTCATCTCTGGATGCACCACCATGTCATGTGACCCTCCCGATCTAAATTGGGCCAATAATCAGGGACGCCTGTCGGCAGAAGTTGTTCAGCGCACAACATGCACATACATGTGTTTGGGTCCCGAGGCGTGTTCCGCCGTGGCATCGCTTTCTCCCTCTGTCACTTCCTGTCTCTCTTTCTGTCCCTCCCTGGCTCTCTGTCTCCCTGTCTCTCTCTGTCACTTCCTGTCTCTCTTTCTGTCCCTCCCTGGCTCTCTCCCTCTCTATCTCCCTGTCTCTCTCTGTGTCTCTCTCTTTCTCCCTGTCTTTCTCTGTCTCTCTCTCTGTCTCTCCCTGTCTCTTTTTCTCTCTCCCTGTCTCTCTGTTTCTCTCCGTGTCTTTCTCTGTCTCTGTCTTTCTCTCTGTCTCTCTTTGTCTGTCTGTCTCTCTCTCTCTGTCTCCCTCCCTGTCTCTCTCTGTCTCTCTCCCTGTCTATTTATGTCTGTCTCTCCCTGTCTCCCTCCCTGTCTTTCTACGTCTCTCCTACTCTGTCTCTCCCTGTCTCTTTCTGTCTGTCTCTAGTGGTCTCTCTCCCTGTTTCTCTCTGTCTGTCTTTCCCTGTCTTTCTCTGTCTCTCCTACTCTCTCTCCCTGTCTCTCTCCCAGTCTCTCTCTGTCTGTCTCTCCCTGTCTTTCTCTGTCTCTCCTACTCTCTCTCCCTGTCTCTCTCTGTCTGTCTCTCCCGGTCTCTCTCTGCCTCTCTCTGTCTCTCTCCCTGTCTCTTTCTGTCTCTCCCTTGTCTTATTGTACTGTACACCAGCGAGGACTGCAAACACGCCTGTGTTCTAGAGAAGGAGACCTGGATGGGTTTCCCTCCATCTTGCTGTTTGGAGGACTGTCTCCCCGGGCCGATGCTCTCTTTTTTTGTTTATTAAATATGAGGCGCGAGACGGTCAGCGATGTTGACTGGCGACCTGATTTAAGCCGAGGATCTTATTTCACTCTGTAATGAAACCCGTTTCACTTTCCAGCTGAGCGTTTCTCATGTCCTAACATGACCACGGGTCTGTTTCAGTGAACGTCACACTCATACATGTCTATGGACGTATGAAAGGAATTGTCAAGGTAGATATTAAAACTGGGCATTATTTGACCTGTAGATGGTCAAATTTGACAAATCCACCCATGAGAATTTGACATCAACTTGCAAAAAAGCCATTAACCCTCTGAGGACAGAAGACGCATCTGCGAGTCAAAGAGATGTTTGACAACACTCCTTCTCAGAATGTGATATAACAAAATGTATTTACTATTTTAATCATATATAACGCTGCTTTTGTGAACCTAATTTCAAGCACCAAAACAATTGAGTGTAAGTAAGATTTCACTAGAGATTTGAGAAATTTCATAAAGCATCAACATTTTCAGCTTTGGGGCTAAATTGTCTCTTTATATAATCCCCCCCCCCCCCCCCCCATACTAAAAGCTGAGTTTTTTGATAGGAAACACATTGGCATCCGTTTTATGCAAATACCCTTAAAATGAGATTTTAAGAAGAAATGTAAAAATGCCCTTAGACCTCAGAGGGCTAAGTACAAGGATATAGTCGCGCTGCGGTGACCTCTGACCTTACATGTGGCTACTTGACGCAGATCTTGAATTGAAAGCCGGGGCATGAAGACGAATATGATCCGCTGGCGCCGAGCGACTCAGCTGGGGAAAACATTTGTATTATTCTGAGATCCGCCAAAGCTAAAATGGTGATCTTTGTTTGCTGCGTTGCTCCCGTTGCATACACTTTGGAAAGCGGGTGAGACATTCAGGCGTGTAATAGCAGCTGGCAAAGACCACACGATATATCAGCGAGTGTATTTCTGGAACTTCTCTATAGTATGTGCAAACACAAGCCGTAATTACAACGTCAGAGTCTCTGAACACTACGAAACATTCCTGCAGTACAACCCACTGCACCGCTGTTTGTGACTGTGTCAAAAAAATAACACGGCCCATACACACACCACCACAACACACACACACACACACACACACACACACACACACACACACACACCACACACACACAAACCACACACATGAGCAGAGCGAGGAGAGATGAGAAAATTAGGATTATAATCTTGGTAATCAGTAGTCATGCCTGAGGCAGACAGCTACAGAACTGCACAGCTCCAATTTAGATATTGGACATTAAAAACCATTAAACCCGAGTGAATTTCCACTTATTGATTTTTGTTTTTGTTTTTGTCACTTCACAAAAAATAAGCCGGGCCAGATAGTGGGCTGCGAAGAAAAGCTTCAGATCTTTATTCAGAGAAATAAAATTAAAAAAAACAAAAAAAAACACAACCAGACACAGAGGCGAGAACAACATGCAGCGGGCAGCAATAAAAACACAAATCAAAAAAATAAAACAACAACCCACAATTCACTCCAAATGATTTCAATCATTACAAATCTGTCAGCCTGTTTAAGTTGACAATTAGCCTTGTGAATAACAATTTCTCCCCGACATTGCAAATGAAAAACAATTACCCTAATAATTAATTCACTCACACAGCGCATCAACATGTTGCACTTTTAATGGGCATTGAACAGAATCAGGTTTTTAAACAGTCAAAAATTAGGAATCTATGAATCACCCCCCCCCCCCCCCCCTAATTTAATCAATATATAATATAAGCACCAGGTCCCCTCATATAGGTCACCACTACTGTATCAGTTCTTACACGGGATATGTGGATCCCCGCGGAGGAGAAAAAAAAAAAAAAAAAGAAGGCCGAGGAGGTTTCGTCTTTGGTTTTTGCCACTACAAACTCGCTTGCGACGATAATGGGACGACCAGAGCGGAGCTACAGTTTCCAAAGCTGTTAGTTGGGGAGGACGATAGAGAGTGTGTGTGGTGTTTGGAGTGAGTGAGTGAGCACAGAGAGGGGGGGGGGGGGGGGGGGGGGGGGGGGGGGTTGACGGACTGCTTGGTTTACATTCAAGCACCGTGGCAGTAAATTACGCATGACAATAATTCAGCCAGGACTGGATCACTTTCGACCCGAGGATAGACAGGAGCGTCTGACCTCCCTCCTCTTTGTGTTTTTTGTTTTTTTCGATAAGATGAACAAAAAGATTGCAGGATGTACATGATTCATATACTAAAGATAAATTAATTAAATTAATTGACTTACCGAAAACTAAAAGAAAATCCATTTGGCATTTGCGTCCCCCCCCGGATCCGAGTTGGAGAGGCACAGAAGTTATGGGACACTTATGTAATGATTAAAATAAAAATACATAGTGATTGGTACTTTTAATTGTTTGATAATTATAAAAAGACAATAAAAAATCAAATTCCCACCTGAAAGCTACCTATGATTCTGTTGCTCTGAGATGTCTTTTAGCTGCATCTGATTGGGTTGTTGTTGTTTTTTTTTGGTGGGGGGGGGGGGACAACAACCAGTTCAGCCCCTTGATTGATGATTTAATTAGCCATACAGTGGCAAACTGCAGGAGGACAGACAGGACACAAAATAATGCTTTATTTACATAACCAATCACAGAGCAGCAAAGGTGGAGCTTCCATCTCTCTTTCTCTCTCTCTCTCTCTCTCTCTCTCTCTCCCTCTCTCTCCCCCTCCCTCTCTCTCCCTCTCTGGCAAGTCAGACATGGCTGAGATGGTTGACTTCTGTAATAAATGCGAGATTCATCCTGTTCAAGTGGAGTCCAGGACAGGGAGAAAAAGCAGAATCCCTGTAATGATCCTGGAAT
>NC_045756.1:8757189-8768015 GCF_008692095.1 Etheostoma spectabile
GTGACAGTCCTGTAATATTCCTGCAGGGACTCGCAGTACGGCTGCTGCTCTCTGTAGTAACTTTACCCTCACTTTATTGTACTTTATGGTATTTTATGGTATTTTTCCCCCAGCTCCTTTAGTGGCCTATCGTTGGAATATTCCTGCCGAGGCAGAGGCTGCAGTCATCTCTTGTCACTGCTGGGTTACACACTTTGTGCAAGCTGTCTGATCTCCCATAATTCACTTTGGTTGGGGGGCTGCAATTGGAGAATGGACTAAGAAGCAGATGCAAAGAATAAAAAATGGTCACAATTATTCCTCCAAAATGGGACTGGATGAGGATTTAACATGCAGACAAAAGCAGTGGTGTACACAAAACAAACATTTACTCTCACACTGCAAAAAAAAAGATACTAGACTAGAAGTCCATCTAAAGTGATATATATATATTTTTTTTTACCTTAAAAATTTGATTTCCCCCACAAAAGCAGAGGACACAAATTCTGCCAATTCTCTTTCCAAAACGCTTTTTGTTTTTCATTTTTCTCCCAATAATTTCCTTAAAAAACACACACACACCCAAGTGGCGTCACATTACAGCACGTGTACTGTAACTCTTTGACATGGAGGAAATCATGCCCACTGTGATAAAACGCCCGTGCGTGATGGGACCAAGCTGAGCTATCCTCACACACGCCAAAACAACAACAACAAGGTTTGAACTAAATGATAATGTCCATACGGATATTTTTTGCAGCGTAGATTAAAAAGCCGAGCATCCCCAAATCTTTTATAGTCGCAGCCCATTACAGTAATGAAGAAAATGGGGACTAGGCTCTCCGTCCTGCCGTACAGCAGCCATGCCATTTCTGCAAATTAAACGGGCTGGATATATATATATATTATATATATATAGAGAGAGACATAAAAAATAAAATAAAATCCTTACATGATTGCGGGCCGGTGTGGACGCGCTCCAAGTTTCTCCCCCTTTTTCCTACACTAACACACACTAACACACACATTCGCATGGAGAAAGAGAAGGAAAAAAAGCCCACTGTCGCCGGTTCTTTGCTCCGCGCCGAAGCCCGACATAGTTCTCAAAAAGAGAAGAGATGGAGAGAGCGAGGGAGGGGGAGAGAGAGAGAGAGAGAGAGAGAGAGAGAGAGAGAGAGAGAGAGAAAACTTCACGTTCAACCCAGAAGATGCTCACGTTTGGCTCTCCTCAATTATCCCCTCCCGTGAAGATAGGTGGCGTGCGTTTCAGGGGGCTTCTTCCTCTGTGTTGCACGGCGAAGAAAAGGAGGTGGAAAGAAAAAAAAATGTCATTAGAAGAGGCGTAACACGTCAGTCCCTACCCAGGTTTGTTTCCTGGAGTGGGTGTAAGACATCAGTTGTAAACCTGCCCTAGCAGGAATAGCGGTCCCTCCCTCCCTCCCAAACTATTTCTAAGGCTTTATTTCTAAGGCTTTATTATCACCGGTGGAAAAGGATCCGCTCACCGACCGCGCGCTGCAGTATCATCCCTCCTCGCGACTCCTATATCCAAGCAAGACACCTTCTTTAAAAACTCAAAACGCAAGGTACGTTGCCTCCTCACTTTGTGCATTTTTTTTAATTTATTTTTGTCATTATTGGTTGTTATTATTTCTGGCGTTTTGTCGCCGAAAATGTTGGACAGTAAACTTCCGCGCGCCCCGCGTCAGAGTTGGAGCTTAACTTTGCCTTTACCTGCGCAGGTGGAATTAGGTGCGTTTGTTTTGAGCTTTTTTTTTCTTCTTCTTCTTTTTCCCCCTCCTCTTTAAATTTTTTTTTTTTTTTTTTTTTTTACCATCAGCGAGTAAGCGGCAGTTCATGTGGCTCAATGACAGAGGGGGAAGGTGCCTTTTTGCGGGGATTTGGTGCGCCCGCCAACACCGCAATCCATGGGAGGAAAAAAACAACATATGCATCCGTTTTCCTTCTTTAGTCTCTTCAGCTTGTATTTTATATACATATTTATCACTGAGCTAAACGTCCAAGTTCCCTAAACAAACCAAAACCTTCTTGTCAATATTCACTTAATCCTAATAACGGTATTTGCGCTGATAAATGATGTGGCGCCGAAATCCCACACACACACACACACACACACACACATACACACAGGCGATTTGAGCCTTATCGCTTTTGTTTATGCGCCATTTATGCCTTTTAAGATTTTATTTAGTTTCCTCCCTTACAGTCCGGAGTCCTTTTGGCACATTTTAACAATTATTCCCCATCTGTTAAATATTAACTGTCGACAAGGAGGGCTTCGGATTCAGTTTATTAAAAAAGAAAAAAAGAAAAAAAAGAAGAAGCTAGAAGTGCAATTCTGTCAGGCGAAAACCAAGTGTTTATTGAAGTTCTATGACTTTGGATGAGCAGCGGACGCTTTATTCCAAAAGCTGTTCGAGGCTCGACAGTGTCCGTCCATACCGTGTAAGCTCCGGATCTGACCCTCCAAAATATATGACAGAAATGGGATTTAGACCATTAACCCGTGTTCGACCTTCGGGTTTTCCAACCCGGACTAGGGAACGCCACACACAAAAACGCGAACAAACCCTGCAAGTGGACATTTGAATGGAAATAGACTAAGTAGGCTTGAAAAGATGGATGTTCCTAAAAAGTGAAGCAAAATACAAACCCGGCTTGTGGAACTTTTCTGAATGAAATAGCCTAACAATGGATGCTTTCGCGTCAGTTTCCATTGGCATAAAAAAGAAGGAATTGAGGGTTTTTTCGCCTAATAAGAGAAATTACAATTCCCTTCCTCCTCGTTTTGCTCTTTAATGTCTGAAAATTAGATGGCCACGGATGCCCTCGCAGCTGCTTCTCTTACTTTCACCCATGCACGGCTCTCTTTTTTCTTTTTCTGTTTTACAATCTGTCCCTCCATCCAAGTTCCATTTGCTGTTTCTTGTCACGCGTTCGGCGCAAGTGGATCTCCTCTCTAATACCCACATTGTTGGTGTTGCTGTGTGTGTGTGTGTGTTTCCCGTCAGATATCAAGCTGAAATCAAGGAATCGAGCCCATGCGAGCTGCCATCTGATCCCCCCCCCTCCCCTCCACACACACACTTATCAATGAAGCAAGAGATCATGGCGGATGGCCCCAGGTGTAAGAGGCGAAAACAAGCCAACCCGAGACGGAAAAACGGTAAGAAAATCACGGGAGAGACTAACCAAGCAGTCGGTCTGGGGGTGGAGGGTGTTTTGTGTGTGTGTGGGGGGGCGATATCTTTGGATGTACGCCTGGGTTTGAAGGCTTTCACTGCGGTTCGGGGTGTGTGTGAAGGTCCGCCGCGGCTGGTGCGCATTTCTGCCTTTGCCCCTTTTTTTACGCAGGGATAGAGGACCGTTATCCGGGGACACTCTGTGCGTAAATGCGTCGCATGTTGCAGCCCTAACTCCAGCATTTTGGAATCTTGAAAAGGAATTATAATAGCGGGTTTTAAAATGTGTGTTAGTGAAGAGGTTAGTTGTGAACTTGTGGATGTTTTTGAAAGTTGGAAGCGTAACGGTGCCGGCAGGGACAAAAATCCCCCTTCTGGGGGGTGGAGGGCTGGGGGGGGGCTGAGTGCATGTGGAACGGTCACTCAGACCCTCGCTGGCCGGAGCTGGTTCACGCTGCTCGGTGTACAAAAGTCCAATCTTGTGACTGAGTTTTAATTTGTATCCGTGCGTTAGCCGTGCTGTTTTTCTCTCTTTGTATAGGCCTGAACATCATCTCCATAAGACACATTTTCAAGAGATTTACCCCCCCCCCCCCTATATTGTCGCTGTTTTCTGGGACAAGCTGAGTGGGTGAAACAATTCCCAGGACAAGGCATTCTGTTGAAGACCTGTGCGTTTTTTTGCTCGTCTTTGCCACTAAGTTTATAGGCGGTGGAGGTCTCATGGCTTCATATATAAAAAAAGGATGACATGTCCAATAAATGCTGGACATTAATTGGGTCTGGACTGGAGTGCTGGACGTGGAGATTTGTAGGGGGGTCTCTCTCCATTTGACTGCACTGTTTCCTTCAAGAAAGAGGAAAATCTGCAGTGACATTTCCTGGCCCCGTTATTCCTGATTATTGCATATATCACAGGCCAACTGAAGCTGTGTGTGTGTGTGTGTGTGTGTGTGTGCGTGTGTGTGTGTGTGTGTGTGTGTGTGAGAGAGAGAAGTGATTCAGCTGCTCAGACTATACCCTTTCATTTGCTTACTTCACAACAGTGTTTTTTTTTTTTACTCTCTGCCCCACAGGTTATTTATCTAGATCAGATTTCACTTATTGATTGCATACAATCAATAGCAGACATGCATTTTGTTTCACACTAAATAGAACGGAAGCATAACAGGAGAGCTGGAGCATATAATTTTTGTACACTGTACATATATATCTATATAATATATATAGATAGATATATAAATTTTCAGTATTTTTACTTAAAGGGGAAAATACAATAATAAGACACATTTAGAGATATGACAGCCTGTTTGGTTGTGGCCACCTGTTTTGTAATGTGGTTGGTTGGTTTGGGGGGGGGGGGTTGAGTGGGAGAAAACCTGTCTTGGCTTTTATGTACCAAACGGCGGCATTTGGTAAAATAATATTAGCAAAGCAAATATAATTTTCACACCTTTTAAAACCTGACAAGAGACGGCGAGCTTTGGCAGCGCGCGAGGAATATTTATATCTCTCACCCGGTTATGATGTGCATCATTTAGAAGAGATATGATTATTTTAGTTGTTAACATTTTTTTTTTTTTTTTCAAATGTGAGCCCCCCCCCCTTTTTCTTTC
Source organism: Etheostoma spectabile (assembly GCF_008692095.1). Taxonomy (NCBI): domain Eukaryota; kingdom Metazoa; phylum Chordata; class Actinopteri; order Perciformes; family Percidae; genus Etheostoma; species Etheostoma spectabile. The sequence goes on from NC_045756.1 coordinate 8,761,988, forward strand.
ATAACACAGCTCTGTCTGATGACCCCCCTACTTCCCTCCTCTCCTCTCCTCTCCTCACCCCCTCTAACCCCCCTCCCCCCCTGGGAATGCAGAGGCTTATTGAGGCTTGGCCACTCTCTCTCTCTCTCTCTCTCTCTCTCTCTCTCTCTCCTGGCCGTCCTCTCTGTCCTCTTCCTGCCTGGCTCTGTGGAGGGATGGCAGGGCAGGGGCGAAAGTGAGTGTCGCAGGCCGGACAGACCGTCGTTCCTCCGGCAGGAACTAACAAAAAAAAACCCACCTCCAATGCACCGAAACATGCAGCGCACGCAGAGCCAGTGTTTCAAAAAATTTGAGCCAGATGGAGGGCGGATGCACCCCGAATCCCTCATCCTTCCCTTAACCACCAGATCAGATGAAAATACACAAATGTGAAAATCTGTACAATTACAGCTTAATTTCTCAGATTGGAACGTGGTGTGTGTGTGTGTGTGTGTGTGTGTGTGTGTGTGTGTGTGTGTCAGCATGTTTTCATGTAAATTATAATTGCGTGCCACCTGTAATTATTTCTCCTTTTCAACAAAAAAAAAAAAAAAATTCACATGGGGTTTAGTTTTATATTTTAATGAAGTAATTGTGGCTCAGCGTTGCTGTATTTTGATATCTGATGTAATTGTGCATTTGATGCACCCTCACAGATAGTAACTGGAATTGTTCAGATAATTTCTCTCTCTTTTTTTTTTTTTTTTTTTTTTTTTTTTCTTTCCAAAACGGAAGGAGCTTTTTCAGCATTTGTGCCAATTAGTATTAATGAGGCGTTTGCTCACTAAGTTGTCGAACCAATGACATTCTCATCCAGATGACTGTTGGCCTTCAGGGTTGGAGGTGCTACAGTAGCTTTGGCTCACTCAGTGCCCAGCCTGTCGCGTGGTATTTAAACCACAGTTCATGACTTACCCCCACCACCACCCCCACCCCCAACCCAACCCAACTTCCTGCACGCCGCCGCTGTGAAGCCTCTGTCTTCCAGCTGATAGACTCGGGGAAAAAATATGCAGCAGCGGGAAACAAATCAACAAGCAAAAACCTCGAATACATGTGTTATCATCCCCGTTCCCCCCGCTGTCAAACCCCGCTATAAAAACCACTTCTCCTCTCCTGGTGTGAAACTTGATCTCGGCAGCGTGAAGTGTTTGAGAGTTTGGCCCTCGCCAGGTGTTGCTTGTCACATCCAGCTGTGAGCGCCTAACAGAAAGAAAAAAAGCGCTCACACACCTGTCCTTTATTTTCGAATCGCTCACCAGCACACGCATCGAAAACGTGCCCTTTTTGGAAGGGGGGGGGGGGAGAAAAAAACGACTGCTTTGTAATCATGTTGTTTTCTGATTTGGATGTTACGCGGACTCTCTGCATCAAACTGTGGCGGCTGTTGTCTGACAAGAGAAGAAGATGAAAGAAGGAAATCCAGATGTTAACATGTTAAAATGTTGGATTTGCAGCGGTTTTTACATTTTTTTGTCTATTTTTCCTTCGTACTCTGGATAACATTGTCGGGACATGCCCTCGGTGAATGCATCGATACATATCGGAAGCTTCAGCCAAGTAGAACAAAAAGTACAATGGCCCTACCCCCCGCACCTCCCCCCCCCCCCCTCTTCTTTCTCTATCTCTCTCGCTGCTGGCTCGGAGTTTGATTAAAATCTTGAATGTGTTATCACACATTCACGCTTCACGGAAAAATAGGGGAAAGGGGGTGTGTGTGTGTGTGTGTGTGTGTGGGGGGGGGTGGGGGGGGGGGGGGTGGCGCCGCCTTGCTTTCAGTCTCAGACAATGCCAGATTTCTGCCAGTCTAAACAATTTCTCCATCTCTATTATTCCTCTGCCTTTAAAAAAAAAAAAAAAAGTTGTATTTGTAGCTAACACGTAGACAAAAAGGGGTGGGGGGGAGGTAGAAAGGTCGCCCCTTTCTTCCTCTTCTTTTTTGCCTTCTCTCTACCCCCCCTCCCCCCCCCCCCCTCTCCCTCCATGTCCCATCTACCAACCAACCTCCCCCTCCTTCTGCTTCTTCCCTGCTCTTCCTAGTTCCCTCTATCAAGGAGGGGGCACGCTTTTTGTTTTTTCCATCGTCACTGAGCAAAGGGGGGGGGGGGGGCGGTGTGAAGATAAAAAAAGTGGAAGAAGAGAAGAGGAGTTTCGCAGGGTGCTCGCGGACAATTGATTGTCGCGTTAATGTGTTTCATTTACATGTTATACCGTCAATAGTGACGGGGGTGCGGGGGGGGTGGGGTGGGGTGGGGGGGTCCGTCCGCCACGCCATTCACGCCGCTGCGCATCATCACTCGTTCGATGGGTTCGGTGAGGTTTATGGACAGACACACCTTGCACTCCTGATGGCTTTTTTTCTTCTTTTTTTTTTTCCGTGTTTTTTGTGCGGTGCGTTCATGTCGAAGGAAATGAAGATTATTTAGTTTAAGCAAGTGAAATAATTACTGTGAGATATATAGGGTCTGAGTCTCAGTGGGGGGGGGGTGGGGGGGTGGGTGGGGGGGGGGGGGGGGGGGGGGGGGGGGGGGGGGGGGGGGGGGGGTGGGGGGGCTGGTCGTGGTTACAGACCCCGCTGTAGCCGGTGGATGAATCTTCTCCGGAGTATTCTTTTTTCTTAACGTCGGCCCTGTGCTCGAATCCAAATATACAACATTTCCAGTTCCCCCCCCACCCACCGCACCCCCCACCCCCACCACCACGCCCACCACCACCACCCACGACCCCCATGTAAAATGGTAGCAGGTTTTCCCTCAATGCGAGCTAATGGAGGCATATTTGTCCTGTCACAACTACACATTGCCACTTTGGCGTGCTGCGCGAGGCCTTATTATTTTTTGGTTCCGGAGCGTACGGTAGCTTTTTTGCATCCTCTATTTTTTTTTTTTTTTTTTCTTTCCCCTCCCCTCCCTTGGCTGCAGTCGTCACAAGCTAAATATATCCATCTGCTCAAAGTGTGTGAATCCAGTGTATATAGCCAAGCACATAAAAATGAATGGACTTCCCTTACGAGATGGTTGTGATTTCAAGCATAGCGTCGGTATATACAGTAGGAGCAAGAGGATGTTCCCTTTGGGTAGCCGTGGCGTTCCTGAACGGAAAGGGGGAGCATTTTCTTTTCTTCCACAGGACCCACAGTATTTACAGTTATTGTAATTCACACTATTTTATTTTATTTGATTGTGTGTGTGTGTGTGTGTGTGTGTGTGTGTGTCACAGAGATACAGTCGTCGCAGTGTGATATCGTTCGGCTTTCAAGCTGATACGTTATTCAACAAATCCTCTAATATGTGCTTTCCACAAGGAATTAAATCAGGAATGTAGCTCACAACAGCCGCTACACCACACCACACCACACACACACACACACACACCACCACACACCCCACACACACACCACACAACACACACACACATACATACACACACCGCAACACATGCATAGTTTTTTTTTTCCACGCTTTGATAATGCAGATAAAAGCAAATAGCATGGCTTGTGCTGTACACCCCCCCCCGCCCCCCCCCCCCCCCCACACCACACACACACACTCTCACACATACACACCCCATCCTTCAACACACACACACACACACACAACAAAAAAAGAAAAGAAGAAAACTAATGATCCTGGACACTGGACAGAAAACTTTCATCCATCCCTCCTCCTCTTCCCCAAAAAACATTTTTGACACATTTTCTCCTCTTTTTTTAAATTTTTTTATTATTCCATCTTTTTTTACATTCTTCCTTCCTCGACCGCCCCGCTTGTGTGAAGATATTTTTTTTCGCCTGGCGGCCAGAGAACACACACTCACAGAGGCACCGCGAGCCCCGGACCCCTGACACCGCGGGTCTTTGGAATGCCTTAGGTACGATTTCACTTTCGCTCACATCAATGCTGACCTGAATGCCTTTCATATCTGATCCGCCGCGTCTCCTCCTGGTAACATCCCCCCGGGTGAGACAAAGAAAGGAGCTCCTCTTCTTCTTCTTCTCTTCTTCTCTCTCCTCTCTTCTCCCCCCGTAATCACAATTCCATCAATCCACCCTTTCGCCGCCCCAGCAGCAGGGCTCACATTTGCATTCAGCATCAGGAAAAGGGCCCTGAGATGAAAAGGGGGGGGGGGGGGGGGGGGGGTGGGGTGGGGTGGGGGGGGGGTGGGGGGGGGGGGGGGGGGGGGGGGGGGGTGGGGGGGAAGAAAGAGCAATAGGAGAAGGAGGGAGAGGAAGTAAACGAAGAAAAAGGTTGTGTAGGGGAGTGAGTAGCGGCAGAAAAGGGTGGTGGGTGTGAGAAATAAACTGGTGTTTTGTGTGTTGGTGTGTGCCGTCCCCTGGTTACAAGCCTTTTATAGCCTGCCCTTCTCTACAGGGACCCAGCCCCCCCCCCCCCCCCCCCCCCCCCCCCCGACAGACGAGAGTCGATATATTTACAAATGCATGATGCCCACACTATTCTGTGCCACTCACTCTTAAGAAGAAAAGAGAAAACCTGTGTGCGACCCGATTGGATTGGCTTAAAGAAGGCGATCCTTCACGAGCAGGTGTCTTCACCACGCTCTTTTATTTTATTTTTTATTTTTTTTCCAAACTTTTTTAGTAGCTTCGCATGTGGAAAATGCTAATTTTTGCGTTGGAAATGAGCCTTTTCTGAATTCTCTTACACAATGAGAAGATGAATGAAATACACCATCACACATCCCCGTAGTAAACTTACACAATGCACTTTATGTGTCGCTTTCCTCATAGTGATTAGCAAAGATACTTTATCATCCCATTCCCAGGCTGGATGTATGCAATCTTAGCAAAGATGGGGGAGATGGAGGGGGGTGGGAGGGGGGTGGGTACCTCAGCTCTTGAAATGGCATCATGGAGATGGATTCCATTTTCTTATTCCCCCTTTCCTCTTCTTTTTTCTTTCTTTTTCTCTCCCTGACTTTTTTTTTTCTTTTTTTTGGGTTAAGAAAAGGATTATCGGTACAACCTTCCCTCCCTCCTCCGCTCCATCCCTCCCACTCCCCCCCCCCCCCCCCTGGCCAAGCTGCGCAGGATTTGAGGCAGATTTACTTCAGCAAACACCTTTGGACCGGGGGAAAGTAGGAGTCTGTTTGCAAAAGGGACCTTTTGTTCCGAAGGTTCTGGATAATGCCTTACCAGCAGCCCATGATATTAACTCGTGCTTTGAGAAATTGGGGTGGGGGGGTGGGGGGGGTGTTAACCTTTGATGACAACTCTTTGCTGTTTGTACGTCCCCTCTGTGGCCATCCCTGACTCTCCCCCCTTGATTAAAACCTGCTTTGAGATGCGTCGCTTGTCCTTTGGTTTCCAGTGTTCTTTTGGCAACTCCAAATTCTTGGGATTTTTTTGTTGTTTTTACGATGGGATATGTTGGTTTGGAAAAGCAAAAGTTATATAGACTATATATTTGGGGTGACACACACACACTCTCACTTACTCACACGTACACACAAAAAAAACACACTCACAGTTCTTGGCAACTGCCAAGAACGATGGAAGCGAGAGCGGTGGCTGGGATCCGTCGCCTGACTAACCCCGAGGCATGAATCAGCCAATAGTGAGACAGCCCTGCCCCTGTGACTCCACTTTATGTTGCAACGGCAATTATGAATTATGATGTATCGTCCAAAACAATGTGGCGACACAGGCTGCAATGCATGCATTTACCCCTTTTTTTGTTCACGTGCACCATGTTGAAAAAGCCGTGCTTGAGTCAGAGTTTTGACTGCACGGCGGCTGAACTGTATCTGAACTACTTCATCCCCAGAAGGAATTGCCTCCGAAAAAAAAAAAAAAAAAAAAAAATCTGGTTTTGCTTGCCTTTTTTAGCTGCCGGAAAACTAAAGTGAGCGCTTTGCTGTATCTACTTGAGATTTTGACTTAAGTGAAGCTAATTGTCTGGCTTGCGGTGTTAGAGTCGAGGATGAGTGTAGTTTTGGGCCTGTTTGCTGAGTCCCGTGCGTGTGTTTGTGTGGTTGTTGTGTTTTCCTTGTT
>NC_045756.1:8768040-8781360 GCF_008692095.1 Etheostoma spectabile
AGGGAAGTGACTAGAGCCCAAAAAAAGAAACCCACCCTCCAATGCACCTGAAACATGCACGCACGCATAGCGCAGTGTTTTTCAAAAAGATTTGATCCAGATGGGGCGGAGAGCCCCGAATCCCTCATGCCTAGGATACCCTTAAACCACATATCGAGCTGAAATACCAAATGTAAAAGTCTGGACAATTACAGCGTACTTTCGGCAATTGAAACGGATGGTGTGTGGGTGTGGTGAGTGTGTGATGTGTTGGTGTGTGTGTGTGTTCATACATAGTTTTCTTCAATGTAATAATTGCGTGCCCACGCTGTTATGTTCTCCTGTTTCAACGAAAAACAAAAAAAAATTCCATGGGGTGGATATTCTTTATATTTTATAATGGATTTGTGGCTCAGAGCCGTTGCTGCATTTGTGATATACTGATGTAATTTTGGCACTTTATGCACCCTGCACGGATGCGTAGTAACGTGGAATTGTCAGATATAATTTCATCTCGTCTTTTTTTTTTTTTTTTCTTTTTCTCAAAACGGAAGGGCTTTTTTCAGCATTTTGTGCCATTAGTATTAATGAGTGGCGTTTGCCACTAATTGTCGAACCAATGACATCTCATCCAGATGACTGTTGGCCTTCAGGTGTGGAGGTGCTAACATTAGCTTGGCTCACTCAGTGCCCGCCTGAGTCGCGTGGATTTAACCCACAGTTTCATGACTTACCCCCACCACCACCCCCACCCCCAACCCAACCCAACTTCCTGCACGCGCCGCCGCTGTGAGAGCTCGTCTTCCCGGTAGACTCTGATTGGCATCATGGGGGAAAAATCACAGAAAAGCAGCGAAAAAACCCTAGAAAATTACATGTGTTAGCATAATCCCCGTTCCCCCCGCTGTCCAAACCCCGCTATAAACCATTCTCCTCTCCTGTTGTGAAACTTGATCTCGGCATCGTGAATGTTGGTTAGAGTTGGCCCAAAGTCGCCAGGTTGTTCTTGTCACATCCACTGGTAGCGCTAACAGAAGGAAAAAAGAGCGCTCACACACCTGTCCTTTATTTTGCGAATCGCTCAACCACCCGCACGACGCATCGAAACGTAGCCCTTTTTAGGAAAGGGGGTGAGGGGAGAGAAGAAAAAAAAACGCTGCTTTGTAAGCTTTGTCGTTGTTTCGCCTGATTGGGATGTTACGCGGAACCTCCTTCGTGCACGGTTCAACACTGATGGCGGGTGTGGTGTCTGCAAGACGAAGGACAATGAAAGAGGAAATTCCAGGTTTTAGGGACTCATTTAAAATGTATTTGCATTTGCAGCAGCGGTTTGTTTACATTTTGTTTGTCCGATTTTTTCCTTCGGTACTTCCTGGATAACGAATTGTCGGGACATGCCTCCGGTAGATGCATCGATTCATATCGAGCCGGAAGGGCCAGCACAAGTAGAACGTTCAGCAAAAGAGACCAATTGCCATACCCCCCCCCCCCGCCCCTCCCATCGCTCTTCGTTTCTCTATCCTCTCTGCTGCTCCGGCTGTCGGGTTTGTAGATAGAAGATACTCGAAGTGGTTATCACACATCACCTACAACGGAAAAAACGGGGAAGAGTGGGGTGTGTGTTGTGTGTGTGTGTGTGTGGGGGGGGGGGCGTCGGGGGGGGGGGGGGGGGGTGGCAGGGCGGCCTATGCCTTCTCAGTTCTCGACAATGCCAATTTCATGCAGTCTACTAAAAAAACATTTTTCCATCTCGCTATTATTCGCTCTGCCTTTAAAAAAAAAAAAAAAAGTTGTATTGTGAGATACACGCGTAGATGCAAAAGGGGTGGGGTGGAGAGGGATGCAAGTGCTCGCCCTTCCTCTTCCTCCTTCTTTTTTTGCGTTCGCTCTCATACCGCCCCCTTCCCCCCCCCCTCCTTTTCACTCTCACCTCTCCCCCATGTCCCATCTACCAACCAACCTTTCCCCGCTCAATTCTGCTCTTCCTCTCTTTGCCGGATAGTTCCCATCGTATCAAGGTAGTGGGGCAATCTTTTTGGTTTTTGTTTTTCCATCGTCACTAGAGGCAAATGGGGGGTGGTGGGGGGCGTGTGAGTGAAGAATAAAAAAAGTGCGAATAAGAGAAGAGAGAGGACTTTTCTGCAGGGTGCTCTCGCGTACAATTGATTGTCGCGTAATTTGTTAATCATTACATGTTATATCCGTCAATATTGACGGTGGCGGTGGCGGGGGTGGGTGGGGTGGGTGGGGGGGTCGTTCCGCCACGCCATTCACAAATTGGCCGCCTTGCTGCCTACCGATCGCGCCAAGTCCTCCGCCCGCATGCAGGGGGCATTCATAGGAGGTTTATGGAGCAAGACAACACTTGCACTCCTGAATGGGCTTTTCTAGGCTTTTTTTCCGTGTTTTTTTATGTTGCGTGTGCGTTCATTCGAAGGAAAAAGAACGGATTTATTAGTTTAGAGCAAGTGGAAAAATCTTAGCTAAGATGAGATATATAGGGTGCCTGGGTCTCAGTGGGGGGGGGGGGAAGGGGGGTGGTGGGAGGGGGGGGGGGGGGGGGGGGGGGCTAGGTCGTGGGTGAATACAGACCCCGCTGTAGCGCGGGTAGCTGAATCTTCTTCCTGGATTTCGTTTTTCTTAACGTCGGACCCTTGTGCGTTCCGGAATCCAATAGACAACATTTTCCAGTTTCCCCCCCACTCCCCCACCCATCTCTTTCCCTCACCCCCCTGATATGTCCACCAAAACGCCGCAACTGGGACCTACTCACGCCGACGCGGCCACCCACGGCCACCGCGAACACCATGTAAATGTGGTAGCAGTTTTCCCTCAATGCAGGCTAATAGAGCATATTATTGTCCTGTCAGCAAACTACACATTGCACTTTTGGCTGTCCCTGTCTCGAAGCCATATTATTATGTTGTTTGTTTCCGGAGCGTACGGTATGTTTTCTGCAATCCCTATTTTTGTTGATTTTGTTTTTTTTTTTTCTTTCCCCTCCTCCCTTGGGCGTGCAGTCGTCAAATCTAAAGGTATCCCTCGCTCAAAGTGTGTAGTTAATCCAGGAATTAGGCCAAAGCACATAAAATGAAATGGACTTCCCTTACGAGATGGTTGGATTTTCAAGCAAGACGGTCGGTATACATACGTGGATCAGAGCGTGATGCCCTTTGGGTAGCCGGGATATGTTCCTGCACGTAAAGGGGGGAGCACTTTTCTTTCTAATCCACAGGCCCACAGTATTTACAGTTATTTGGAATTCACACTGATGGTTTATTTTTATTTGATTGTTGTGTTGTTGGTGTTTGGTTGTGATGTGTGTTGTCACAGAGATACAGCGTCGAGTTTATTCGGGTCAGGAGACTACCTTTCAAGTTGAACATCGTTATTCCAAGCAAATCCTCTATTGTTGTCTTTCCACAAGGAATTAAATCAAGGATGTAAGCTCTCACAACAGCACTACACCACACACACCACACACACACACTCACACACACCACACACACGCCAACACACGACACCACACAACCCACCCACATACACACATATAACACCGCAACACAGTGGCATAGTTTTGTGTTTTTTTCCACACGCTTTGATAATGCATATAAAAGCTAATAGCTGGCTTGTGGCTTACAACCCCCCGCCCCCCCCCCCCCCACACACACTACACACTCTCACACATACACACCCCATCCTTCAAAACCCACACACACACACACCCACAAAAAAAGAAAAGAAGAAAAACTAATGATCCTGGACCCTGGACAGAAACTTTCATCCATACCCTCCATCCTCTGCCCCAAAAACATTTTTGAACAACGTTTTCAAGGTTCCCTCCTCTATATGTTTTAAATTTTAGAATTGTATATTATTGAAACCAGAGGCTTAGTGTGTGTGAAATTATCATCTTCCATGAGTCATTCGCGTTAACCTCACTCGCATGCCAAGATTCCTTTGTGCTAAATAACTTATTTTTTTTTTTTTTTTTTTTTTTTTTTTTTTTTTTTTTGGTTTTTTTGATTTTATTATTATTTTTTTGTTTTTTTTACTTTAAAAGGGAAGGGGGGGGTTAAAATTTTTTTTTTTGTTTTTTTATTGTTTTTTGTTTTTTTTTTTTTTTTATTTATATTATTGTCTTAACTTCTAACATGTAAAAATAGTTATTTCCAAAAGTAATGGGAGCCAAGATGGAAAAGAAGAAAAAGATGGACGGGAGTATTTCTAAATATATTGTTGGTATTTTTAGAGAGAAATTTTTTTACTTTTTTAGTTTTTTTATAAAAAATTATTTTTTTAATTAATTGATTTAGTTTGGGGGGTTGTGGTTCAATTTTGAGTGGGTTTTATTTATTTTAAATATTTGGGTGTTTTGGATGTTTTTACGGGTTTAATATATTTTGTTTTTTTTTTTTTTTTTAATGATTTTTAGGTTTTTTATTTTTTTTTATTTTTTTATTTGTTTTTTTATATTTTTTATTGTAGTGGATTTGTTTATCCAGTGTGATATGGTATTTGTTTGTGTAATTTTTTTTTAATATTGGTGAACGTGTTATTTTTTAGGTAGTTTATTGAGGATTGTGGGGGTTTAAATTTTGAGGTTGTAAGATATGGGGGATTATATTTTGGTTTTTGGGGGGTATTGTGGTTATATTTATTTATAGTTTTTTAGTATGAACTGTTTTATTTTTGTATAATTAAATTTTTTTTTTCAACATTTCATTCTTAGTTCCCTGAAAAATTCTACATTCTGGGGGGGTCGTAGGTGCGTTCAATATTCTAGTTCTTGAATAATCTTAATCTGTAAAGTTCTCTTCTTACTTACCTACATTCTTATTTTTTTTTTTATTGATTTAACCCTTCTTTAAATTCTTTTGTCTTCATCTACTTTCCCTTTACTATCCAGAGAAGGTCTTGATCTATTCGAGATCCTGTGTGGTCTGTGTCTGGGAAGTTCGTAGTGCAATTGTCATGGGTCTTGGGTTTACGTAAGGGATTAGAATACAATTGGTATATGTTAGGGGCCAAGGGAAGTAATGGCCAACTGGGGGAGTATTGATTCACGCTAGGAGTGGGGTGGGGGGGAGTAAAAATGGGGAATATTTACCAAAACAAAATAAACACAAGGCAAAGGGGTAGCATAAAGGTTTTAATTGTACATTCTTCATTCATATGGGGAGTATAAGAAAAGAGGAGGTAGGCGGGCCCCGGAAGAGGGAAGCAAAAAATATGGGACCACTCTTTTTATGTATTAAATGTGTGATGGGGGTTGTTAGGTTTTGTTGGAATTTACTCAATTGGTGGGTAGTGGAAAGGTGTATTATAATTCTTAAAAAAAACTGTAGTCACCAGGTGGGTGGACAATTCTACATAATACTGAAATAATGTAACACAAAAAGAAGGCGATGTCTACTTGGACAAATATAATAGGAATTTTATAATTGTTCATATTCTAGTTCGTTTAATATTTAAAATTACATTCTCTAGACTATCATGGATTTAACACAAAAATTCATGAATTACTATTCTCTTTCTTTCTATATTCTTCTATAAGGGGTCTGTAATCTTCTTGAGGAACTGTCCTTCGGATATTAATTAGGTAATTTTAACTTTAGGTATTTGGAGGGGAGAAGAGGGGAGTGGTAATAAATACATCCTTAATCTCTTGACAATTGAGTCTTACTTATGTTTATAATTTGTTTATATTTTTACATGGCCTTCCCTGTCTTCTTTCAATAATCCTGAGGTGCCTGCCGCTACGAGAAGATGCGATCCGAGACCGCAAAAGAAAAAGAGGAAGGGGGACAAAGAGGAAAGAGCCGAGGGGAAAAGGGGGAAAAAGGAAACAGGGGGGAAAAAAGAAGAAAAAAGGGAGGGGGGGAAAAGAAAAAAAGAGGGAAAAAGGAAAAAAAAACCCGCTTAGGTAAATTGGTGAAGCATATTTTTCTTTTTTTTTTTTATTATTTTTTTAAATTTTTTATTAATTGAAGTTTATGGTCATGGCGGGAAGCAATAAGCCAAAGACATATGAGGCGGAGCCGAGAACGCCCCACACCGAACAGAAAACAGAAACAAAGGAAAAAAAAAAGGAAAAGAAAAGAGGAAAGGAAAAAAAAGAGGAAAAAAAAAGAAACAAAACAAAACAAATAAAAAACACAAAGAGAGGAAAGGAAAAGAAGAAGGGAAAAAGCGAAAAAAACCAACCCCAAAAAAAAAACAAAAACAAACAAAAAGGGGAACCCAAAAAAAAAAAAAAAAAACCAAACAGGAGAAGGGGAAAAGCAAAAAAAAGACCAAACCGCGAGCCGCCTGACCCCTGACCAACCCGCGGCTCGTTTGGAATTCCTTAGGTTCACGATTTCACTTTCGCTCTACGCATGCTGACCTGATGCCTTTCATATCTGATCCGCCGCGTCCTCTCCTTGGTAAACATTCCCCCGGGGGGAGAACAAAGAAGGACTCCTCCGTCTTCTTTCTTCTTCTTCTCTTCTTCTTCCTTCCTTCTTCTTCTTCTCGCCCTTCCCTCTACTCAATTCATCAGCCCCTTTCGCCGCCATCAGCAGCTCACATTTGCATTCAGCATCAGGAAAAGGGGCCTAGATTGAAAATGGGGTGGGGGGGGGGGGGGGGGGGGGTGGGGGGGGGGTGGGGGGGGGGGGGTGGGGGGGAAGAAGAGCAATAGAGGAGGAAGAAGAAGAAAAAAGAAAAAATTTAGAGAGAGAGAGAGCGCAGAAAAAGGTGGTGGTGGTGCAGAGAAATAACTAGGGTGTTTGTGTTGTTTGTTGCCTTCCCCCTGGTTACAACCTTTTATAGCCTCGCCTTCTCTCAGCATGGACCCAGCCCCCCCCCCCCCCCCCCCCCCCCCCGACAGACGATATTTTACAATGGCATGCCCACACTATTCGTGTGCCACTTCACTCTTAAGAAGAAGAAGAAGAAAATCCTGTGTGCACCGGATGTTGGATTGGCTTAAAGAAGGCGATCCTTCACGAGCAGGTGTTCTTCACCACGCTCTTTATTTATTTATTTTATTTTTCCAAACTTTTTTAGTACTTCGCATGTGGAAAATGCTAATTTTTGCGTTGAATGAGCCTTTTCTGATTCTCTTACACAATGAAAGATGAATGAAATACATCACACAACATCCCCGGTATGTAAACATACACAATGCACTTTATGTGTCGCTTCCTCATAGTGATTAGCAAAGAATCTTTCATCCATTCCCAGCTGGATTATAGCAATCTTAGCAAAGATGGGGGAGATGGGAGGGGGTGGGGAGGGGTGTGGTACCTCAGCTCTTGAAATGGCATCATGTGAGATGGATTCCATTTTCTGTATTCCCCTTCTCCCCTTTCTCTTTCTTTTTCTCTCCCTGAACTTTTTTTTTCTTCTTTTGGGTTAAGAAGAAGGATTATCGGTACACCTTCCCTCCCTCCATCCCTCCCTCCCCCCCCCCCCCCCCCTGGCCAAGCTGCGCAGGATTTAGGCAGATTTACTTCAGCAAACACCTTTGGACACTGGGGGAAATTAGAGTCTGTTTGCAAAAGGGACCTTTTGTTCCGAGAGGTTCTGGATATCCTTACCAGCAGCCTGATATTAACTCGTGCTTTGGAGAAATTGGGGGGGGGGGGGGGTGTTAACTCTTTGTATGACAACTCTTTGCTGTTTGTACGTCCCCTCTGTGGCCATCCCTGACTCTCCCCCCTTTGATTAAAACCTGCTTTGAGATGCGTCGCTTGTCCTTTGGTTTCCAGTGTTCTTTGGCAACTCCCAAATTCTTGGATTTTTTTGTTGTTTTTATACGATGGATATGTTGGTTTGGAAAAGCAAAAGTTATATAGACTATATTTGGGGTGACACACACACACTCTCACTTACTCCACGTACACACAAAAAAAACACACTCACAGTTCTTGCAACTGCCAAGAAAGAGGAACGAGCGTAGCGTTGGCTGGGCCTCGCACTGAACTGCCCGAGCAAGAATCCGCAAGTCAGTAGGACAGGCCCTGAAGCGCCTGTGACTCACACTTGGAGATTCAGCATCTGCAACTTATGTCTCGATCATGTGCACAAGGCTGCAATGCGGCATTTACCCCTTTTTTTGTCACGTGCACCATGTTGAAAAAGCCGTGCTTGAGTCAGAGTTTGGACTGCACGGCGGCTGAACTTTATCTGAACTACTTCACCCCAGAAGGAATTGCCTCCGAAAAAAAAAAAAAAAAAAAATCTGGTTTTGCTTGCCTTTTTTAGCTGCCGGAAAACTAAGTGAGCGCTTTGCTGTATCTACTTGAGATATTTGACTTAAGTGAAGCTAATTTGGCTCGCTGTGTTAGAGGTCGAGGATGAGTGTAGTTTTGGGCCTGTTGCTGAGTCCCCGCGTGCGTGGTTTTGTGCTTGTGTTGTGTGTGGTGTTGTTGTGTGTGTGCGTGTGCGTGTGCGTGTGCGAGCGTGTTAAAAAGTAGGCCGAGAGCTGTCTCGGTGACACGGCGGTTGTCAGAAGTCGGACTCGGACACACAGCGTGTGAAAGAGGCAGAGATGGAGAGTGATGGAGCAAAGGTGACAGACTTAAAGGTGTTTCTGGGGGCGGCGTTCTGCCTGTCAAGCTCTGACCCACCTTCCTCCATCCTTTCTTTCTCTCCGGATTTGACAGGTTGTATCACCCCCCCCCCCTCGCCCCATCCCCTTTCCCTGTGATGTACGCCTGTTCTGCGACACGCTACTCTAAGTAAAGTTTCAGTGCAGTCAGATGTCTTTCTCCTGCTTCCCTGGCTTTATTTCATGCCTTCTTGCTTGTTTTCTCTTTTTTTTTTTTCTTCCTGAGTCTCATCCCCCTTGTTTTCTCTGTTTTTCTTCCTTCGCTCCTTTGCGATTTGACAAAAAAAAAGCAAACGCCGAAATTGAAACTTCAGTGGTCCGGCAAATAATTGCATGCATTTGGACTTTTTTCATTTCCGTGTGTACACTCTTTACCCTAAGCCGGCATGTTTTATGCATTGCGTAGGAGGGAAAATGCATTTTTGAAATATCATGCCTCATTTGAGTCTTTCTCAAGTGAAAATGCAAAGTCTTTATTTGGCCCATCCGTTCCGTCTCGTCCTGCTGTTTGCACTTATTCAGTAGCTGCGCCTCGTCTCGCCTGTGACTTTTTTTTTTCTTTCTTTCCGACATTTTCCACGCGTCGTCTTTTCCCATTTGCGAGGGAGTCTGGGCGCGACAGACGACAGGTTGGTGAGCAGGTGTAAACTAACATTCGGATTTCATAATCAAAATAACTTTTAAAAACACCTTTTTTCCTAACAATGGTATATGTGTGCATGTGCACCCTGGTTTGGGTTCGGAGACGTTCATGCCTTTTTGAAGGAAGTTGTGTTAACGTGTGCCAGTGTTTTGGAGTGTATGAATCGCATGTTATTTCTCATGTTCTCTGCACTTCAGAGGATTCAGTCCTATCGATCGCAGCAGGGAAAGAGCCGTCAAGTCTGATAAAGTGCTTTTAACAAACAGGATAGTGTCTCAATAGAGCAACTAAGGAACAGATATAGATTAAATCAAAAGAACAAACACATCACAGCTGGTTTCGAGCTTGCGTGTGAATGCATTCCTGCTCTGTGTGTGTGTATGTGTGTGTGTATGTGTGTGTGTGTGTGTGTGTCTTATCACTGCCGTCAACTGTAAAGCAGGGCACAGCCTCATCATGTTTCATAGGAAAAGAAGGGAAAAAAGTAATCACCTCTATTGCCCATTAAAATGATTCCACCCCACCATCATACCCCCCCCCCGCCCCCCCACCCACCCCCACTTATTTTTTCTCTTTTTTTTGCGGCAGCTGCTTCAGAGATGGCACCTTTGTGCAAACAAGTGTTGAAAGCTGCCTCCAGTTTTTCTGCTCTGATGTCGGCGTTGCTGAGCTGCAAGCGCCGCTTGCTGCCACATGTGCACACACGCACGTTTAGGGAAACACACACACACACTCTTTGATGTATGTTTGATTGTCGGGTTGGAAGAGCTCTTCTGGCAAGGTCACGGCCAACGTGGAACAATCAATAACAGATCACCAGATTAAGGCATGGTGACATCTGGAGATCTGGGCCCTCTCTTCCACACACGTCTGAAGCCATTTTGCAGCACACCGTCCTTACCTTCTCATTCTGGGTAATAGGACATGCTATTTGATCAGGGCTCGCTTTTCCTACCGCACTTCATTATTCAGAAGGTGTCCCGCTTCTCCGCCACCTAAGCGCACCCCTTTCTCGTTACCTTTTTTCCTTCTTTTTTTTTTCTAACGAGGACTTGTCGTCTCAACTTAGAAGTAGGTTCAGACGCGTTACCTCGGTTTAATTGCAGCCCATTGCCGAGCGAGATCAGGGACAAAAATTAGGTCATTTTACGGTTGTACAAATTTCGCTCACTTCTAACGTTTTTCCTCCGTCTCGGCCCGCTGATCAAGCGCCTTCTTAACCGGAGGTTGCAGCAATAAAAGAAAAAGAGGAAATGGTCAGGAACTGCACCGTGGCACCCCTTCGTTGTTATTCAAACATACATTTAACCTTTGGCAAGAGTGAGTCAAGGAGAACTGAAACAAGGAGGGTGTGTGGGGGGGGGCATCTTCCCGTTTAAATGTCATCTGCGGTACAGTCAGTGGACATGTGTAGCAGAGTCGGCCCCGTTAAAAAGAAGTCTGAGAGGTGAATTCACGCGTTAATGGGTTCTGACTGGAGAGGGAGCACCCCCGCTCCTGAACGCCTCGTGTCCCGTCGCTGTCAAACGCGAATGTCAAACAAACACCTCCTCAGGTAGCTGGGTGTGGGGGGGGGGTGGGTAATCACACTGACAGGCCTGTCCTCAGCCTTTCTGACACATGGGACAATTGGGAGGGTGGAGGGGTGCTTTTCCGTGTTTTCAGGCTGCGGTTTTAGGTGTGGATTTTAAAGGTGACGCGGTCAAGTCCGCAGGTCAAAGATTTAAGGGAAGTGTGTTTACTACATGACAGGAAATGAATCATTGGGAGGACTGGTGGGGGGGGGAGGAGGGGGACGAGGTAACAGGGGTTTGGCTCTGTGTGGTTTGGTTTTGTGAGAAAGCAAGAATCCAGGATTTGGCTTTTGGTTTTGGACAGGGCACTGCGACGAATTTCAGGCGGACAGATCCACTTTTTTTAAAGGCATGATAGGTGATAAAAGTGAGGTTTGTGCGGCGGTGACTGTATTTGGCTATCGACGCCCTCGGTGGGGGGTGGGTGGGGGTTTAAAGATAGTGATGGACATAAGTTTGTGGTTGAATTTGGTTTGTGGCTCCCATTCAAGCGGCATTGCTGGATAGAAAACAGCCTAGCTGCCAGACGGTTGGATGGGTATTTCCTGACCTAGACCCTTGTGGGAAAGGACAAAGATTGGGCCTTTATGGAGACCGAGTTCAGGTTTTGGCTGTGACTCACCCGAGACACACCGGGCCATTGTTTAGGTCGAGGCTTTATGGCCCCATGGTTTTGAGGTTGTTTTTTTACATCACTGAGCTCTAAATGTCTGGTAATTCTTAGTGATTTTTGGTTGCGGCCTGGTGCACATCTCTCGGGGATTTGGTTTGAAGACAAAGAATAGAATTTGTTCTGTTGCAGCGTCAAAACTTTGAGTTGGATGCCTACATTAACCAGAATAGAGGGAGTTCAGTAGTCTAGAAGTCCATACTGACAGATTTAGCTTAACATAACATTCAAGTTCGTTCTCGGACCTTTTTCTTGCCTTGAAACTTTTTTTTGTGTCTCTCCAGTCTACCCTCTCCCTCCATCCATCCACCACCCAGCCAGCCAGCCAGCCAGTCAGTCATCTAGCCAGTCACCCACTCTAATTACTTCCCCCCACCCAGGAAGCTACTTCCTTATGCCGGGCCGTCTTGCTCTGGCATTCCTGAGATAAATTCCCCACCACTTTGTTATTCTTACTTCTTAGGGTTATGGAATTAGCAGTCCATCAAAGCAAAAGCTTGTACTCTGCCTTCTTTCTCACACTCCTCCCTTTACAACCTTATCTTATTTCATATGTACCGCAGGCAATGGCACGGCCGCCAGAGGTGCACACAACGTAGGTATCGAGCGTGTGTCTGACATGCAAGACTCTGAGGGATGATGAAGCGATGCAAATTTGCAGCTTATGCGCATGGCTGGCCTTTTGGAGCGCGGGCACTTCAGGGCCGCGTGGCGAAGGATTCGTCAATAGCGCACGTTACAGGTCGTGTAGCACGTGTCCTCATATTCGATTTGTGCGTAGTGAAAGGTGTTAAAGCGCTCCGAAAGAGCTGTCATTTCCACATATCCAGCGAGTTTGCCAACCTTTTAGCCCCTCCATTCCTGTTAAAACCTCCACTTGGCACTTTCAAACAAGCATCTGGGGGTAAATAATCATTAGCTCCATGCGCCCTGCAAACCCCTCTTTTGGCAGATGTGGGAGAGCCCTTCCTTGCCCTATGTTTCCCTACGTGGTTTATACCTTACATCAAGCAGACGCCGCCTTATAAACTGGCAATCACGGTATCCCTAATGTTATTACTTTTCATAATTAGTTACAGCAACACTCGTTCCATGACTGGCAAGGAGTATTCCTTAGTATTAAGGTAATGAAATATTCATTTATGCTACCTTTTTCAGCAGTCTCACAAATGAGCCAGCCATGCTAATTGTCCGCCCTGCCTCTGATTTTATATGATGGCAGACTGGCACATCTCAATGTACTCTACGCACTGACAGTTAGCGTTTTTGCGCGGGGCGGTAAGCAGAGGGAGGCTGTGAAGCGGCGGAGGTGGGTGCACACCAACACCCCCCCCCCAGGACCCTCACTCCACTAACCTTGCTTCTTTTGCCTTTTTTCCCCCCGTGTGTTACCTTTTCTCGTCCTCCCCCTGACGAGAGGTTACCTTCTCCCGACGGGGCGAAATCGACTTGACATACTGTTCATCATTTCAGTCCCCCCCCCCCCACCCCCCCTCATCCTCCACCCTCCCTCCTCTCTCCCCGCGACTCCCCACCTCCACCCCCGAGGTATTTTGCATCAAATCAGGCCCAGTCAAGCTTCAAGTGGAAATTGGCAGGCCAGAACCTGACGTGGGGAGACAAGAGTGGGGGGGAGCAGGGGGATCTTAGGCAGTGCGGCGAGTCAACACTACACGCCTGAACTACATCCAAGATGGTGATAGAAAAAAAAAAAAAAGTCATGTTTTGGGGTTACGTGCTAATAAGGCTGTTTTAATGGACCCTAATTGAAGCGAGCAGACCCAGTTTGCTTGTTTTTTGGCAGACGACTGAATCATATCAACGGGAATATGAATGCCTCTTTAGATTTTTACTT
>NC_045756.1:8781385-8781757 GCF_008692095.1 Etheostoma spectabile
ACACACACACACACACACACACACACACACACACACACACACACACACACGCTGATGTACCCCTACAGTACACATCCAGATTTGCATATTTGAACACAAATATACACCCAGACATACTCACATTTGCACACAAGCAGAAACACATTTAGCCCTATATTTATATATATCACACACAGATGTACACAGGGCCCACACACACACTCACACACACACTCCACACACACTCACACACATGCTAATTGGCAGACAGACAGGTCACAGCAGACGCAGATGTGCCGTTTCTTTCCTTTATTTTCTCGTCGTGGCCCTCGGAGGGGAAGCAGATAAGGACTTTGTGATGAAACTTTTAGTGAATCTCGCTGCTCCAGTTCT
>NC_045756.1:8781767-8783880 GCF_008692095.1 Etheostoma spectabile
TTGTGGTTGAATTTGGTTTGTGGCTCCCATTCAAGCGGCATTGCTGGATAGAAAACAGCCTAGCTGCCAGACGGTTGGATGGGTATTTCCTGACCTAGAAACCTTGTGGGAAAGGACAAAGATTGGGCCATTTATGGAGACCGGAGTTCAGGTTTTGGCTGTGACTCAGCCCGAGACACAGCCTGGCCATTGGTTTAGGTCGAGGCTTTATGGCCCCATGGGTTTGAGGTTGTTTTTTTACATCACTGAGCTCTAAATGTCTGGTATATTCTTAGTGATTTTTGGGTTGCGGCCTGGTGCACATCTCTCGGGGATTTGGTTTGAAGACAAAGAATAGAATTTGTTCTGTTGCAGCGTCAAAACTTTGAGTTGGATGCCTAACATGTAGACACGAATAACTAGAGGGAGTTCAGTAGTCTAGAAAGTCCATACTGACAGATTTAGCTTAACATAACATTCAAGTTCGTTCTCGGACCTTTTCTGCCTTGAAACTTTTTTTTGTGTCTCTCCAGTCTACCCTCTCCCTCCATCCATCCCACCAGCCAGCCAGCCAGCCAGCCAGTCAGTCATCTAGCCAGTCAGCCCACTCTAATTACTTCTCCCCCACCCAAGGGAAGCTACTTCCTTATCGCCGGGCCGTCTTGCTCTGGCATTCCTGAGATAAATTCCCCACCACTTTGTTATTCTTACTTCTTAGGGGTATTGGAATTAGCATGTCCATCAAAGCAAAAGCTTGTACTCTGCCTTCTTTCTCACACTCCTCCCTTTTACAACCTTATCAGTTGTCATATGTTACAGCCAGGCAATGGCACGGGCCGCCAGAGGTGCACAACAGACGTAGGTATCGAGCCGTGTGTCTGACATGCAAGACTCTGAGGGATGATGAAGCGATGCAAATTTGCAGCTTATGGCGCATGGCTGGCCTTTTGGAGCGCGGGCACTTCAGGGCCGCGTGGCGAAGGATTCGTCAAATAGCGCACGGTACAGGTAGCTGTAGCACGTGTCCTTTCATATTCGATTTGTGCGTAGTGAAAAGGTGTTAAAGCGCTCCGAAAGAGCTGTCATTTCCACATATCCAGCGAGTTTGCCAACCTTTTAGCCCCTCCATTCCTGTTAAAACCTCCACTTGGCACTTTCAAACAAGCATCTGGGGGTAAATAATCATAGCTCCATGCAGCCCTGCAAACCCCTCTTTTTGCAGATGTGTGGGAGAGCCCTTCCTTGCCCTATGTTTCCCTACGTGGTTTATACCTTAACATCAAGCAGACGCCGCCTTATAAACTGGCAATCACGGTATCCCTAATGTTATTACTTTTCATAATTAGTTACAGCAACACTCGTTCCATGACTGGCAAAGGAGTATTCCTTAGTAATTAAGGTAATGAAATATTCATTTATGCTACCTTTTTCAGCAGTCTCACAAATGAGCCAGCCATGCTTAATGTCCGCCCTGCCTCTGATTTTATTATGATGGCAGACTGGCACATCTGCAATTAGTACTCGCACTGACAGTTAGCGTTTTTGCGCGGGGCGGTAAGCAGAGGGAGGCGATGTGAAGCGGCGGAGGGTGGGTGCACACCCAACACCCCCCCCCCCAGGACCCTCGACTCCACTAACCTTTGCTTTCTTTTCCTTTTTTCCCCCCCTGTGTACCTTTTCTCGTCCTCCCCTGACGAGAGGTTACCTTCTCCCGACGGGGCGAAATCGACTTGACATACTGTTCATCATTTCAGTCCCCCCCCCCCCACCCCCCCTCATCCTCCACCCTCCCTCCTCTCTCCCCGCGACTCCCCCACCTCACCCCAGGTATTTTGCATCAAATCAGGCCCAGTCAAGCTTCAAGTGGAAATTGGCAGGCCAGAACCTGACGTGGGGAGACAAGAGGGGGGGGAGCAGGGGGATCTTAGGCAGTGCGGCGAGTCAACACTACACGCCTGAACTACATCCAAGATGGTGATAGAAAAAAAAAAAAAAGTCATGTTTTGGGGTTACGTGCTAATAAGGCTGTTTTAATGGACCCTAATTGAAGCGAGCAGACCCAGTTTGCTTGTTTTTTGGCAGACCGACTGAATCATATCAACGGGAATATGAATGCCTCTTTAGATTTTTACTT
>NC_045756.1:8783905-8792338 GCF_008692095.1 Etheostoma spectabile
TCCCCCCTCCGCCCCCCCACCGTCCCCCTCACCTTCCTCCCCCCTTCACCCTCCGTCATCTCTCCCGCGACTCCCCACCTCACCCCGAGGTATTTTGCATCAAATCAGCCCAGTCAAGCTTCAAGTGGAAATTGGCAGGCCAGAACCTGACAGTGGGGGACAAAGAGGGGGGGGGGGGAGGCAGGGGGGAATCTTAGCAGTGCAGGCGAGTCAACACTACACGCCTGAACTACATCCAAGATGGTGATAAAAAAAAAAAAGTCATTGTTTGGGGTTACGTGCTAATAAGGCTGTTTTAAATGGACCCTAATTGAAGCGGAGCAGACCCAGTTTGCTTGTTTTTTGCAGAACGACTGAATCATATCAACGGGAATATGAATGCCTCTTTAGATTTTTATCTTCTGCCAACATCTGTGGCATCCTTTACCATGTTGTTGGGATGTATGGGCCGAATCCCAAACTGCATCATCACTATGTGGCAGCGTTAGCGATGAGCCACGACGTGCAAAGTTTCAGCTCACAAGAAAAATGGGTCCTTTTATCAGGAAATTACCATGAATATGAATTACCAGCTGGGGAAAAACTAAGTTGAAGTTGTGTTTTTTTGCAAACCTTTCATTTTTTTAGGAGGGCACCGGTCGGTGGAAGCGGCGGGGTTACGAGCAAGCGTTTTTTTTCCCCAGCGATGTGAAAATGGCTGACACTTGCAAACAGTCCACATGTGGCCAGGCGAATGCACTTCTGCATATGGACACGCACAGTCCTTCCTCCCACACACACACCCCACACACACACACACACACACACACACACACACACACACACACACACACACCCACACACGCTGATGTCCCCTACAGTACACATCCAGATTTGATATTGAACACAATATACACCCAGACATACTCACTTTGCACACAGCAGAACCACATTTAGCCCTATATTATAATACACACACAGATGTACACAGGGCCCACACACACACTCACACACACACTCACACACACTCACACACATGCTAATTGGCAGCAGACAGGTCACAGCAGACGCAGATGTGCCGTTTCTTTCCTTTTTTCTCGCCGTGGCCCTCGGGAGGGGAAGCAGATAAGGACTTTGTGATGAAACTTTATTGAATCCGCTGCTCCAGTTCTGTCGCCGCCACGTCACTAAGCTCAAACCCCCCCCACCCGCCCCCCCTCCCTCCTCACAGCTGCTATATATTCTTATTAAGGTTGAGTGGAGAGAGTTTGTGTATTTTGTCCATATTTAAACGTTTTTTGTGCACCTTTAACAGCCCATAATAGTCTCTTTCTCTCCAATCCCATACTCCTTGTCCCCTTTTTTCTATGTTTTGATCTTTTCTCCCATGCTTCCTTCTCTTGTCACTTTTTACCTTACTTTTCCACCCTCTTATTTCCCCCTCTGCTTCTGTCTTCATCTTTCTCTTCCCTCTCACCCTGTCGCAGTCCTCCTCTGCTCCCCCCCCCCCAGCTCGTCCTGAGCTTTGCATGTGCTCTGATGGGCCTGATGGCCGTTCCGACAGGGCACCATTGAGGTAAAACGGTGTGACGGCAGAGTTTTTGTTAAGCCGGGAACAAAGGCTCAGGGATGCCGGGCCAGGCCATTGTCCTGCGCCCTATATTGGCTTTGCCACAGTTTTTGCAGGATTTAATGCTCTGTTTACCTTCAGCCAATCGCCACTAATATCCAAAGAAGGAGCTTCTTCCTTTCTCAGACGCACCTCAGGATGATTTGAGATAGATCCGTTAAAAAACCAAACTGCAGCGCCGTTGACGGAGAAGTGAGTCAGAGCGAGGCCGAGGGACAGAGCTGTACCTCTTTTAAAAAGCACACTTTTAATTCCTGTGCTATTTAGAGAAGAAAAAAAAGTCCCGAGTTTGTAGGAAGGAAATGCCAGCCAAGGCTTTGTTAGCAACAGTTTGTTGTACAACATATATATATATATATATATATATATATATATATATATACACACGATGGCTCTTTGAATTTGTAAATGTACAACAATCACATATCCCATTTTGTCTGTTGTGCCATTTTTTTTTATTTTTTTTTAAAGCTCGCACCGATTCCTTTGGTGAAACCTGCTTCTCTCACACTCATGTTAAAGATGAGCAGACTGCATAGCTCCCTCAGTACAGTAAGTGTCTGTCACTGACTGGGAGAGAGTACGAAGCAAGTGTACATGAATAACACAGAGGGAGTGTGTGTGTTGTGTGTGTGTGTGTGTGTGTGTGTGTGTGTGTGTGTGTGTGTGTGTGTGTGTGTGTGTGTGTGTTGGAGTTCCCTCTGCATGGTCTTTGGACAAACTGAAAGCAGTGCTCTGTGGGATTAGAGAATGAGTGTTGCTGGGGGGTTTGGCTGAGGGCGGAGGACAGAACACCGGAGGATTCTGGGAGGGTTTTTTCTGCCCTATAGCACAGTGATTCCCAAAGTGGGGGTCGGGACCCACAGGGGGGTCGCGAGCCAGAGAGGGGGGGGTCGCAAGTTTTTTTTAAACGATTAAAAATAGCATATTTTAGCCATGATTTTAACCCAAGATAAAACTGTTGTGTTATTTTGTGTTGTCAATGTGCTCGTGTTTGGATACGCCCATAGTACGTTTATAGTGGGGGGGTCGCAAGTCACTTGCACCGTTACTTTGGGGGTCGTGGGCTGAAGGTTTTGGGAACCCCTGCTATAGCAGACCCTCTTGCAGTGACCTCCATAGGCCTTCTGTAGCCAAAGCCCACTCAAAAACAACAGGGACCGGGTTCCAAAAGGCTGCAAAAATGCAAACATCCTCAAAAAAGAACCCTGATAGAACGTCTTTTATTTTAAACTCAACCTGTTTTTTTGTCAGCGATAGATCCATGCTCCATGAACATTTCCGAAGAAGAAGAAAGAACTTAAGACAGTTAATGCCAACATTGGCGACATTAACTGTTAAGTTCTTTCTTATTCTCCAAAATGAACAGGCTCGTGTTTTGAAAGTTGCCACTCGGAGAACACAAAAAACATTTTTAGGTTTTAGGGGGAACGCAGGCACAGCGGTGTGTTATTTTTTTTTGGGGGGGGGGGTTACTGCGACAGTCACGCTGACATTAACATAAAAGCAAAGTTTCAGAGAACAAGGGCCCATAAACAGTCAAAAGCGCCGTCATCGAACCCAATGATATTTTCACCGAGCACATAAAGTTATAGTCCATTCCAGTAGCACCCATCTGTGCTTTCATTTGACTGTTGCTCAGTAGTTAAAGGGGTGGGGGGGGGGGGGGCTGAGGGAGGGGGTCGGCTGAAGGAGGGAAAAGGGGCTGACTTTCATTTGGTTAAATAGTTTGTTAAGGTCAAAAGAGATAAGAAGAGTGTAACCCCCCCCCCCTCTACTCCAAGCCCTAAAACCTCAGCATGATTGACATGCCAGGAGCTTGGCGACTGTTGTTTTTTTTTTGGGGGGGGGGGGGGGAGAAACTAAAGGCACTTCCTGCCAAAATGCTGTAGCGTCCGCTCTGAGCGATTAACGGTTAACTTAAATGAAAGACTTTGTAAAACAGACAAACTCTGTCTTTGTTTTGCGTCTTCTTGTGTGTGTGTGCAAACAATTACAAAAATTACAGAGATACAAAAAAAAAAAAAAAACCTGCACGGCGCCAGTATTTATGCACACAACATAACGAGAAACAAACACATTTAATGTGGAAAAATCATCATTCATCTGCATTATAATTGCTTCCTTTTCACATCTACGGGGATGGTTAATTAAAATGTGTGATTAAATGCGCCTGCACTGCCTAAGATGCCCCCCCCCCCCACCTCCCCCCCCCCCCCCCCCCCCCGCCCCTCCCTTAAACAGGTGCTACAGAATTTAAAAAAGAAAAAGCTAATTAGCATTGGAAATTGAGAAATTGCCTCCAAGAATCAGTGTTAATTTCAGTCACTGATGAGTAATTTATAAAAAAAAAAGGGGGGGGGGGAACGCCGAGGAGTCTGTGCAACACGAGAGATTGCAACACAGCCCCCCCCCCCCCCCCCCCTCCACATCCCTGCTTTCCCAGCGTGCAGGTGAAGCTGTTTAGAAAATATTGAGGCTTTGGTATTCTGTCTTCGTTAGCGTCGCTTTCAGAGTTCATCTGTGACCCCCGCAACAGCTAGATAAACACCCAGGGCTAAATAATGATATAAGGGCCTCACACACACACACACACACACATACACATACACCTTTCCTTGTGCAGAGATGAAAACAATCAGGATTGCTCTTTGCAAGACGAGGACTAAGGAAACGCATGGAAGGCATCAGGAAGTTTATCCAGGTGTAAAAACACAACGCCGTCTGATGCATCTTCTGCTGTTGTTGGAGAAAAGCCACACATCTGGGAAAAGACAAGGATAATAAAAAAATAAAAAAATAAAAACGGACTCGACTTCCTCATCGAGAGCCTTTGCCGAGCTTCTGCAGCTCGCTCTGCGCACAAATGGCAGTTGTCAGCGTTTCACTTCAAGTTAGGGAAAACGACATCAGGAACCACGTTGGAATTGGCCGCCGTCCTCTGTCCCCCCCCCCCCCCCCCCCCCGCGCTTAGAGTTTCCAGAACCTTCCCAGATACCGCTGATCTCGGGGTCCTTGTGTACGCTAGCCCATGTTTACCTGCCGCTGTCCATCATTACAGTCGGCCGCGGAGAAACGTCAGCGCCTGGAACAAGACGGAGCCAAACGGTTCAGCATTTTCTGAACTTGGCCTGCAAAATGGGTTGCTCCTCACCTATCAAACCCCCCCCCCCCCACCCACACACACACACACACACACACACACAATAACATATCCATCTAATCCATCTTGTCTATCTTGCAATATGTAGGTTTTGTAGCCATTGGTTCTTCTTGAAAGTCAATGAATTCATGTAAAAAGTAAAGTTAGTTGGATGTTTGACCTTTTCCTGATTTGTCACCGTCAGTGATTTTTTGGGGGAAAAGAAGTTTTAGTGGAGATGAGTTCACAGAAAAAAAACTGCCGTCTTGAGCCATTGGCTGGACAGGTGGGAGAAAAGGGTTTGGAGCTAGCAGGCCGGAGGTCATTAGGCTTCCCCCGGCGAAGGAGCTGAAGCACCAGCCAGCACGAGGTAGGGAAAAAAAAAGAAAAAAAAGGGAAAGCCAATTTGCCGAGACATACTCTGTCGACCTTTCGTCATAACTCAGGCTTTTTTCTTTTAGATTAAGTCCAGTGAGCAGAACTCAGCCGCCTGTCAGCCCCTTAAGCCCGCCGCCCCTCCCCCCCCTTTCACTTTTTAACAATCGCCTCTCTCACTCAGCCTCAAAGCTCCCCTCCAACTACTTCAGCTGCTAGTGTGACAAATCATGTACTTTACACCCGTCTCCTTCCTACCCCCCCCCCCCCCCCTCGAGTTTGACATCCAAGCTGCTTGTTGCGACGCTGCATTCGTCGGGACTTCGTCACACAACCCAAAGGTGTTGCGTTATGTTTTTCCAAAGCCAAGTGTGGTTTCACATGCAGCCGGTTCATCTTTTAAAGCGGTCGTAGTTGGAGATTCGGAGGAGATATTGAACCCTCCACCCTACGTCCTCTGTGGGTCCTAAGGGATCAGTCTCCTGGACACGCCATGACCTCATCAACTCAAACGGCTCCGCCAAACGCTGGCCAAACCCACACAACTGTGTCTCTGTCCCGCGGGCGTCCCAAAATATCGATAAAGATGCCAAATGTGTCTAGTTGAATTTTGAATGAATATGTATGAAACTATGCAGAAGACATGTAGAACCCACGCGTAAGACTCGAGGCCCACGGCCCATCCTACACTTTGATTTGTCCCGCATATCCATTTAGGTTTACAGTAAGTTTTGGCACTAAACTGCAACTACGCAACATTCATACTCGTTGACTAGGACAGAACCATTGAGTATTATTAGGCCAGATTTTAAACATCTACTCAGAATCCATTGCTTTGCTTGATTTGTTAAATTCTATGATGACTTAGGAACTTTTTTGCTGACTTTTAGGACTTAATATTGACCAAAATCTAAGTGAGAAAGCTATATGAGAAATGGAAAAATACGAAAATAAGATACGTGACATTTTCTCATAAATAATAGCACGTTTATACACGCTACATGTCTGCCCGTTGATGGGATTCTCATTCTCCAGCGTGGCCCTTCCTCAAGTTGAGTTAGAATATTTCCATTTGATAGATTTCCACAGAGCCACGAAGGAGTGACATCTTGGATTTGAATATTTCATCAAGTGTAAACATCATAAAGTTTTTTTGCGATGAGTTCAAAACGAGATGATAGAGAATATATGTGACTCAAAAGGGGAAAACCAAGAAGCTGGAGTAACTTACACACGTGTGTCACTCAGTCCCAGCAACAAACAAGAGCAAAGTTACACGTCTAAGCTTGTTGGTGTCACCCACAGCTCCTTCATGATTATTTTACTTTATGGTTTTATTTTTCCCTCATCCTCTACGAATCCTCTTCCTTCCCTTGCCTCTTCTCCCCCTCCCCCCCTCCCCCACTCCGAGTCACTCCGCTGAACAGGTCAGCCAGTAAGTGACAAGGTATTTCGTCGTTTTGTGAACCTTTGCCAGACTGATTGTTCGGTGCAAGTGTAGTGTAACTGAGCCCCTTGTAGCTCGCCGGAGTGTGGAAAATAAGATCGAGGACAGATTTTTTTTTTCTCCCTCCCTCCCCCTCTCACTTGGATTGTTACAACAATGTAAGATAGTAAAATAGATATCCAGTGGCTGGGTGAGGGCTCCCGTGCGCCGCCGCCGCTGCTGCTGCTGTCCCCCTTCATACATTTCCGTTCCACCTGATAGCCCCGCTGTATCGCTCTCAATGCTTTCCACTCGCACCGGGATGACCCGTGACCACTTGTGTGCTATTACCGCCCAGGCGCTTGCCAGACTCGACTCCTCTGCTTCACCCACGTTACGAATGCGAGCCGTTCCTGTGATGCAAGCGCGGAGGAACTACTTTAAGGTCGTCGACGCGTCGCTGCACCAGTGACCCATTCTAGGATCTGTTTCTGGTTATTCCCTTCTGCTGATTCTAAAACACAAGGGCATGCTGGGGAGATCATGAGTCGATTCGCCAAAAAGGAGCACACAAAAAAGAATAAAATCCAAGAAAAATGTACTTGTTTTCAAGTATTTTCTACAATTAAAATCTCATTGATTCTAGTGTCTAGAAGTCTGATTCATTCATTTCATTAGGGAGGACAGCTGGGATTTGAAAGGGGAGATAGACGGGGAAGACATGCACACAGGTTGGACTCAAACTCTGGACCTTCTGTGTCGAGGAATAAACCTCTACACATGTGTGCCCGCTCTCCCAACTGAGCTAACCCGGCCACTCGATGCACAAATTTGACCCGCTTTCAAAATGTCTTTAACTGAATGGCTAGAGGTCTAGGTTTATGTATACTTCACAAACAGGCAGACTTAGGGTTAGCTTTGGGTTAGCAGGGGACTGAGGAACCCAGGGCCCTCATGTGAGGAGGGCCCAAAGAGATGCTAGAATGAATAGCTGTGGATGCAGGGAGGGGGCCCATGTTGTTGTGCTACGCCCCTGTTTGTTAGGGTTACAACAGGTGTTAACTGTTAGTCAAAATAATTCATAATCTCTGCTTCTTTGTGACTTAAATGTTACATGAAATTTCACATAAATGAGGTCTATTGATTATGATGAATATGAAGTGTAGAACGAGGAATGGGTTGGAACACATGATAATGTACACTTTGGGCTTTGGAAAAAACAGAAGAGGAAAAATGTTGAGTTTAACTGGAAAACTTACTTACTTAGCAGCAGAATTATTCTCTTGTTTTAAGGAAGTTTTTAGTACTCAGCAGACTCCCACACTGCAGACGTCTCATCATCTCTTTTTTTTATTTCTACCCTAACCTGCCTGCCAGTGATCATGTACTATCCTGCAGGGGGATCATCGGGGAACGCCCAACCTGTAGGAGAGTTAGTGGGTTGCCGCTCTGCTCAGAGCCACAGCACCGTATTTATCTTGTAGCAGATGGAGCAAAACCTCTTGTGTGTAGTACTGCAAAGTCTGTGTGGTGTATTACTTAAGGCGTAGTTGGGAGACGAGGGTGTATTTATCAAAGAAAATGATCCTGCACCGCTAGCTTGGGACTGTCTCTCTTTGTGATTTAAGAGGTGAAGAGGATTCAACATATTGTCGTTTTTTTTATTTTTTTCGGGTAGGATTTAAAAAAAAAAAAAAAAGTGTGTTTTATGTGGCTTATACCGAGGATCTGATGTGACGTGTGTGTTGATGTAGCGGTGGTACGACTGGAATTTATCGCAGTTAAAAAGGGATTGCTACAACTTCACAGACAAAGCCAGAGAGAAACGGGAGTATAAAGGTCTCCCTAAAACCCTCCGGGAGAGACTCGACACCGGGGTGG
>NC_045756.1:8792348-8795414 GCF_008692095.1 Etheostoma spectabile
GGGGGGGGGGACAATTGCTAATATTAGGAGGAGAGGAGGGACACACACACTCAAACACACAAACAAAACAAAACAAAAACCCCGAGTTTGTTTATGTGCACATAATGCGAGTCTGTGCGCCCGGTGAAGCGCCGCAAATGGGAGAAGTATGCGTGGGTTTCCCAGGTAACAGGATTACGTGGGCACATAATTGATCCATTTGGGGGGAAAATGACAGGGCTCTAAAGAGGGCCCGGCTTTGGAAATGGAGTTTATGAAACAGGCATTCGTAAATTCAAAGGAATCAATATGTCAATTTTATTACATCTCCGGGCCAGATGGGCATTAAAGGCACAGCTCATCCCTCTGCCTCTTCGCCTCTCTCTCTCTCTCTCTTTCTCTCTCTCTCTCCATTCTGTCATCTCATTCTCTGCCACTGTCTTCCTATCTCTTTTATCTGCATCTCTCTCTGCTAGGGCTGGCCGATACATAGAGTGATAGAAAATCTAATATCACGATATTCCTGACCAGATGCCTCGATAACGGTGCGTTCACAGCATATTCCCACAGTGAGATTTGTGATAAACTATCATCAGCAGTGATATCATGACTAATTGAGGAAAGGGAGATAATAGAGCTGCGAGAAGAGTCTGGACAAGTTCTGAAAATGACATCACTTTACTGTTACTAGCCTTTAAAAGCAGGAAAAGACTGTCATATCACAATATTACAATATCCCAAAAAGATATCTAGTCTCATATCACGATGTTGAGTGATATTTCTACATTGCCCAGCCCTACTGTCTGCAAATGTTTGTATGACATTGTATGTTGCCCTCCCTCTTTCTTTCTTTTATCCTTTCTTTACAACAACCCGTCAAACTAAGTGCATCCACGCATTTGCGTTAAGATGAAACAACAACGGGAAAACGGCGTAAAAACCCATTTTACAGCTTTCTTTTTTGTTTTTCCAACTTTACAGACCTATAGCCCAGCTCTGGGGTGCTGTCGGCCAATCAGAGAGGAGATTGATTTCAAATGTGTTGACGTTCTCCTTCTGTATTTGCCTTTCATTTCCACGCTTCTATCTCTCCCTTTTAAAGCCCTTACACTCTCTCACTATCTCCAAATGGATTTTGACAACGATCTCCCGCCCCCTCTCGCCGTCTTCTCCTCATTTTTTTCCTCCTCTTGTTATCTTCCTGTCTCTTCCTCCCTAATTCCTTGTCTCTCCTCCTTCCTCTCTCTCTCTAACTGTCTTATAGTGTGATGTGAACATTATCAAGTTCTCTCTCTCTCTCTCTCTCTGTCTCTGTCTCTCTATATTTGAGACAAAGGTCCTCAGTGGCCATTTTGTTGGTGAAGATTTAGCTCGTTGTGTGTTAGCATACATGCACATTTTTGTCTCTATATTTGTGTGTGTTAAAGAGGAAGCTGTGTGTGTGTGTGTGTTGGTGGGGGGGGTATCAAATATCCCTGTCCAGGCTAATGCATCAGCTGAAATATGTTTGCCAATGCAGCTGTTGACTCGACACTATTATCTTTAAGAAGAAGCCGTTTAGAGCGAGCGGCGGGCACAATAAAGTGTTTCAAAGCTGGGCCAATAGTCGAGCTTTGAAAAGGAAAAACACACAGAGAGGGAGAGAGGGAGAGGGTGGTGGGGCAGATTAAGCATTCTGCATTTCCCTCGCTAAAATATTCACGTTTCATTTAAATACAACGGCATCCCAGGCAAGATTTAATTACCATCCAGCGCTATAATGCAAATGAATAATGCAGCCAAGACTGATGCAAACGGATAGAAATATAAGACTCCAGCGCGCAATACATCCAGGGGAATGAGAGGGGAGAAGTGTGGGAAAATGAAGGGGGGGGGGTTGTTAAAGAATACTTCTTGATGCCCACTACTTTTTTTTGAAAGAGGGAGAAAGAGATGGACAGGAAGGAGGAGAGAAGAGCAGGAGGAAGTAAAGGATTCGGTAAGGGGGGGGGGACACAATTACGAGGCCCAGCTTCCTCGGCGTTTGCCAGGATTTTTGCTTCTCCCGTTCCAGCAGTTCATTTTTGGGAGTAAGTAAATAATAAGAAGTTGGTGATGCTTGCATTTTTAATTTCACCCCCTCCCTCCCCTCGCCGTACTTCTTTTCTGTTTTTTTTCTTTTCCGTGTTCAGTTCACTGACTGACATCTGCTATCAATGCTAAGCAGGTGTTCCCGTGCAAACAGACGTGCCCCTGTTTGTGTTTCGCCATTCCCCGCCACCGTGCACCCAAATGAGCAACGTGATTAAGAATCCTGTAAATTTTTGAAAGGAAACGGATGGCTGCCCGGCTAGAACGTAATTACACCGCCGCCGACATCCGCAGCTCACCGCTGCAGCAGCCAGAGCCAAAGCAACAGCACAGAATTAATAATAAATAATGACTTCTTTCCTTGTAATTCATAAATGAAATAAAATGAAGGAGGAGTAACCGCTGATATGTTTTTTTTTTTTTACCCTCTTTCTCTCTCTCTCTCTCGCTCTCTCTCTTGGGGGTGGGGGTGGGGGTGGGGGGGTGTAGTTGCAGTGGCAATTTTCAGAAATTGAGTCGAGCCGATCATCTTCCGCGATGCGTTGACTCGGCTCTCTGCGTGCAGAGCGATGTCTTTCTTTTCTCTCTCTCCTGGCTCTGTTTTTTTTCTGAAATGAGGCCTTTTGCATGCGTTCCCTCACTCTTTCGCTCTCCCTCTGTTTTGTCATGATCTGCTTTTCACTTTGCTAGTGCGATCGCACTTGCCTTCGCGGTGGACAATTAGCTGTGATATCTCAAGTGGCGGCTAACTTCCTTCCCTTGAACTTCAAAGGCGGTCGGCACATTCGACTTTGCAGCTTCTTTTCCTTCTTTTCCTTCTTCTTTAGTTCATTGGGAGAAACGGGCCCAGTCATGTTTCATTTCCCTTCACCCATATTTATAAATGTGATTCTGAAAAGTTCAAAAACGGGACATTTTGGGAAGAAAACCTCTGATTGGATATACAGTGGAGGAAACTAGGAGAGTGCAACATAGGAGATGAGGCTGAAATGTGCTGAGGAGGAGGGTCGGGGGGGG
>NC_045756.1:8795424-8801972 GCF_008692095.1 Etheostoma spectabile
CGCAGATTCTAACCTCTGGGGAGGAGAAATGAGGTGAAGGGAGTGAAGGAAAGAGGGCGATAGCGTGACACACAGGCCAACTAAAAAAAAACCTCTGGCAAGACCAATTTTGACAGAGCCCCTTTTCCCCCCTCACGCGAGATGAAAGATGATCATTTTTCATCCATTCGCAGATTCTAATCACCAGCTGCTAAGTACATAATAACCTTTGCTTTATACAGTCTTGACACATTGATACATGACAGAAACCCCGGTGTAAGTGCAAAGGGACGTTTGGAAGACAAGGGCTGCTAACGCTCATACCTCCACACAGGGATTTGTGCAGTTACCGGAGCCTTGTAATGCACTTTTCACCCAATTTATATCCATTTCTCAGTGTTGTGTCGCGGTCCAGGCACCTTGGCTACTGTTTTCCTCCCACGGCGGCTATTGATAGCGGCTGACAGACATTGTTTGGACAGTGAAAGGTGCACCCTCCCTGTAAACGCTGGCTGGCAGAAGGGAGGCGACACTCCTCTCCTGTCCCCTCTAATCAGAGCCCGAGATGGTTGTATCCTCCCTTTTCGGATACACGATAATTACCCTTCTCTGTGAACGCTGGGGCTTCACTCTGAGATGGGGAGGGACAGATGCTGACAATTATATTAGGGATGTGTGTGTTTGTTTGTCTCTGTGTGTGTGTATGTACATCCCTGTACACTGCCTTGTAGCTATCTTTCCCCTTTGCTACAGCTGAAAGAGTTAGTCCCGAGCTCATGATATGAAATAATAAGGTGTAGTTATGTGTGCAGCCTCCGACTGCAGCAGGACAAACATTGTTTTTGTCTGTTTGCTATCTCTATAAAGAACTGCTGTGGCAGAGATCAGTGGGGCTACTGTATGTGTTGCTCAGTGGGAAGAACAAGGCTCTGGAACAGCCGGGGTCTGTTTGGGACAACAATGCTAAAAGATGGGAACATTACGACAGGAATGTATCACGGAAAACCGTCCTGTAGAAGTGAAGCTCGATGTACTCTTAATTGTGCGATAGCACCGCCGCCCCACATGGGACGTGATCCACTCGACGGGTGTCAACACTTAAGAAAGTTTGTCCGTAATCACAATATTTTCGACCAAATACTTTGATATTGATGCAACATTGTAGGGTTGACTATTGGTGCTTTCACTACATATTTACACAAGGAGTGGGCAAAGGCCAATAATAGAACAGCTATCAGTCTGGTAGGTTCAACACTTATGTCATATTACACTATTATGAAATCCAGAATCTAAAATGATATCTAGTCTCATATCATGATATCGATATAATATCGCTATATTGATTTTGTTCAACTTTTTTTGTCCTATCATCACAGAAGCTCTCTCAGGAAGAGTAGGTTGACTCCCGTTAACCAGGGACAGGAAATCGTCTCTGTTGTCTCAAGTTCCTGGACATACAGTAGTTAAATCTATACATTTTTCAGCAGATATATTAGTTACAACACCATTGAGCTGGTAAAGCTGTTTGGTGTTCATATGTGCGTTTGGGAAATCCCACAATCTCTACAAAGCTAGTTTTTATTTTAACAGTGAATTGCCTCACAATATGAATACAGTTGGATTAGAACTTTTATTTTGTTGGTAACCGTCGTTGTATGATTGCAATATTACCCTCAAGGGTTTGATTTAACGTCATAGTATTTGACAGTGACGCAGCTACGTCTGGAAATCAAAACCTTGTGTAGTACTACGGTATAATAGAGTTGTAATAGTGGTGCAGTACAGTTGACTCCCAGTGTAGAGTCTAGTATGCTACAGTGAACATTGCTAAAGTTGAGAACTAACCTGAACTAAGATGTATCCAGTTCACTGCTGCAGTAAACAATAGTGCAGTATATCCACTGTGTCGTAGCCTTGTTTATATGGAACAGATAACATGTGTGAGCAGTGCTAATGGGGAACAGGACAGCCTTTCTGAGACCATACAGTAGCACAG
Organism: Etheostoma spectabile; assembly: GCF_008692095.1. Classification (NCBI taxonomy): domain Eukaryota; kingdom Metazoa; phylum Chordata; class Actinopteri; order Perciformes; family Percidae; genus Etheostoma; species Etheostoma spectabile. The sequence continues at coordinate 8,797,400 of NC_045756.1, forward strand.
AGAACTGTTGTCACCTATAGAAAGCCCGTGTGATAGTCGTGACAGTCGGAGCAGTGTTATTGGGGGAGAAAGACTATCTCTCTCTGTGCTCGTCATCGTGAGGAGCCAATGTTATCCTCCTCCAGCTGCTGGGAGATGATTCGGGTCACCGCGGGCTGCTTGGGGTTGGGGGAGGGGTGTTGGTGGGGGTAAACTGACGAATCAACGGGGCAATTGTGTCTGGTGCCAGTCAGTTGTAATTAAGAGCGGGATCAGGGGGTGGACGCACAACATGCTGTACACACCGAGACACACGCACGCCATTAGACCCAGGGACACACAATGACATAAAAACACACATGCACATAGACATGTACGGGACGTTCACACACATACTCAAGCCAGGCCCCTCTATACAGAGCAGCTCACCTGAAAATAATCGCTGCGAGGGGCAGCAGGGGATGCAAATGAGGCCGGAGGTTAGCGTGGGAAAAGTGGAGCAGCGTAGCCTGGGACTAGGTGATCCTCCGGGCAGGGGGCCGGCGTCAGGAGGGGCCTTTGTTTCCAGCCTCCGTTTAAAAATACCCAGCGTTCACCTCCTCCTCCTCCTCCTCCTCCTCACCCCCACTCCTATCACCTCCCCAGCCCTCCCAGCCCGGGCCAAGCAGAGAGAGAAAAGCAGTGATATATGGTTTGTTTAACAAAGGGAGAGGTGTGTGTGTGTGTGTGTGTGTGTGTGTGTGTGTGTCTGTGTGTGTGTGTGTGTGTGTGTGTGTGTGTGTGTGTGTCTGTGTGTGTGTGTGAGTGACTCCACATTCATTCAGTTTATTTTCATCAGACGTGACAGATTCTTTTTATCAGTCAGATTGTGGAATTAAGGAGACACATTTTAAAACCTCGACCTACAGATACTATTATGATATTATTCACCATATGCAAAATAAATGAGTATTATTCTGTGTTTTATCAGGATTGTGTTGCAGTACAGAAACTTCATTCACCAGCTCCTTTTTAAAAGCAAACCCAACACTACGTCTTAATGATGTAACCGAGCTGAGTCTAGATCAGGGCTTTCCAACCTGGGGTTAGGGACCCTCCAAGGGGTCGCATGGCAAATCGTAAGGGTCCAACGTTTTTTTTGTTTACCACAAAAAATACGATTGTGTTTCTCAAAGTTTTCAGATTTTTCTGAAATATGTGCCTTTTTCCTCTAGAATACATTGCTTGTGGGTTACAGTGGCTCATAGACCCTGGGAAGAAGGGTAGTGAGTAGGTGGCCATAAAAGGTCAAAAGTCAAAAAGTTGGGTCTAAACTAATCTCAGTCAAAGTGTTCGTTTATTAATTATTTTCCCCTTTTCTCCTTCTCTTTTGGGTACCAATCCATCTCCGCCTGTTCCTCTTCGCTCCGAAGCAGGTAAGCACCTTAACTCCAGCTCTTCATGCATGCTGCGTTATGTAAACGGCACCTGTATTACCTCCTTACACACACAAATCATCGTTTCACATAACGCGTGCACTAATGTCGGCCGATGAATTTCTAAGCTGCAACGAAGGGGGAAATATTGCTTCGCGAACAACACATCCTCATAAATATGCAAAGAGTTGAGCACGAGTGGAGCTGTAAAAACATGTGAATGTGGAGGAAAAAAAGCTCTCCAAACAAGATGCTCGGCGGCGGCGCGAATGTAAGCAACCTGTTTGACAGCGCCGCCGCGGATGGTGTTCGCACCGCCCTCCAGACGCCCCGCTGCAATACCTCTCGCTCTTAATTATTATTTATTGGCACTACCTCTGGCTCTCCTCGCCTCCTCTGTCCCCTTTATCGCCTTTCTAAATAATTTCTAACAAATGAGGAGGTTTTTCCCCTGCTGCGAGCATGCACGCCCGCCCGCATGCATGGACGCCGCGCCCGGCTTTCACTCATCAAACTTTAATCGAAGCCTGCGTTTTAGTTTTTTTTTTTTTGAATAAAGCACACTTAAAAAATTTAGATGCAAATTATTTTGCATTATTCATGCATTCTCCCGGTCTGTGTAGATTTAAACATTTCCGAGGCCACCTTGATTCAAGTAATTACCTATGCCTCGCCAGGCGCCGTCATGAATAAGGTATTTCCTACAAGGAGAGCATGCTCCTGATGAGCTTTTAAAGTGGCTGTACACCCAACTTGTGTATTGCTTCTCCTGCATGAGTGGCTGGAACATGCATCGCAATCGCTCTCTGGTGGGGTGGGGTGGGGCGGGGCGCCGGGCAGCCCGAGAGTGACAGCACTCTCACTTTCATGCACTGGGGGCCTTCGAGTCTCTAGCTGTCGTCCTCCTTTTGTCTCCTCTTGTCACTGTCTCAGGTTGCATTCACACGTTGCAGAAAATCTCCGTTTGATTACGGCATGCAGTACAACTCACCTACAGGCTGGCGTCTGCTTTTTTGTTTCACTACACATATCATAACACAACAACTTATTACACCTTTGTGCCGCCCACACACATTAAGAAATTTGCAACACATCAGCCTCTCTTTCTGTCGGGTTATTGCCACAGTAGTGCAACAACATGGAATTTGCCCTGGTGATTGGGTGCATCCCTTTCCCTGTCCCTATCCCTTTCTCTTCAACTCCACCCTCTTTTTGACATAACAAGGGAACTTAGCTTTCCCCTCTTTACCTGAGTGCCTGAGTGAAGATCCGTCTAAATCACACCTGGCTTTGTTGGGCAAACACTCCCCCTCCTTTCCCCTCACTAACACCCCCCGTAAGCACTTCTCGATGTTTCATTTTCGTAAATGAGATTCTCTGCCTCCACCCCCCCCCCCCCCCCCCCCCCCCCCCCACCCCCTTTATTGCAAATTGTCGCATGGAAGTGGAAGTTTTCAGCAATCTTGATCCATTTACATAAGGCATATTAACATTTTACAGAATGTTCTCTCAGCGAATAAGAATGTAGAAATGAGCATCAGGTGATAATTGCTTTCTGAAATGTATTCATAGTGTTTTTTTTGTTTTTTTTGGAGTGTAACCTCTTCACGCCCGCTCTTAGAAATACCAGTCACCTTGACCAAAAAAAGGAAAAACAGCAGCTTTTAGCCACCCTAAGCTGCTGTTTGGGACTGCATCTCAATAGGAGGCTTTCACATCAAGTGCATGTTGTTATACCTTTAACTGTCAAGTGCTCAGAGCACTTGAAATGCGACCTCACCTTGAGTCAAGACAAAGACGGAGCGTATTGATTCTCCGATCAAAGCCGGTCAGATGACACACATTATACCCTTCGGATCCTTCCCGTAACATCACATGCAGTACTTTAAACATCATAAATTAACATGGTAACCTGTGACAGGAATGTGTAGATATGCAAGTGAATGTATTTTTCTGCAGGAATAGGGAACAAAGCGAGGTTATGTGTGTTGTGGGGGAGGGGGGGGTAATGCAGCTGTGGCCTACAAGCAAGGGAGAGGGGAAAAAACAAAGTAGTTGACTCGGCGACTCCATCATCTTTACTACCCAGCAGAAGAATTAATATTTAAACATTCTAATATAATGTGGCTCGCCTTGTATGCACTTTTACGCAAAGCAACAATATTTTTCACCTGGGGTATTTTTCTTCCCCGCTGTGCGCAATTTCCCTTTCTGATGATCTCCTCCAAGCGTCCCACCTCTCTCCGCGCTGCAGCCGGGCGCACGCCCCCCCAAACAATGCATTTTTGTGATTTCCACGTTATTTTTCACCCCGACCAAAAAAAAAAACAAGAAATAATATTCATGGAGATAAATATTGAAATGAATTTCCCCTGTATATGAGGCGAGACGGGCGAGGCCGTGGCTCTAGGAATGCACAATGCGCTCCCTTGAGGAGCGAGCAGTGATTCATAAACCAAACCTGTTTGAAGGAGGAGCCCGATGTGAGGAGAGAATAGACAGCGGCATGACGGAGAACTGTGGCTTTCAAATGTCTTGTTTATTTAAATTGTTTTTACATCTGCTGTTGAGCTTTCCGTGGCTTTTGCCCTTTTCCGTACTAGTACACACAATGCTGTGTTTGTGTGTGCAGCGCTCGCTGAATTAACTCATTTAGAAAAGCAGATTTGAATAATGAAATGTTAAAATAATATAATAGTCTGTTTTTCTGCAGCTGAATCCAAGGAACTTAGTCCAGTCAGTCAGTCAGGTGGATGACACTGACTACCTGATATTTAATATGACTTACATAAGATTTCGCGTGGGTCCTAATATATGAGCTGGAGTGCCAACAGAGGACAAAAAGATGTCATTTTGTCATTGATATTTGGGTTTATCCACTTGTTGGACTGTTTTTTTCACCTTTTCTGTCCCCTTGATAACTGATATTATCGTTCAAATTCAGTTCTCGGTTCATTCCCCAAATACAAAAAAAGAAAAAGCGGGATTATGATGATGTAATATCAAGCTTTCTTTCCTCAGCATCTTTTTTCCGGCTCTCCGCCGCGCAAATTACCTCATGTTCCTCATCGTGTTCAAGCATGAGCGCAGTCAGCTGCAGACACACCTCGCACAACTGTGAGAGTTAAACACAAAGCCTGCTATTAGCATCAAAGGTGTAGGTAACTGTTGACTCCCAT
>NC_045756.1:8801982-8803265 GCF_008692095.1 Etheostoma spectabile
GGGGAGATAGATACAAACAAATACACAGCAAAAGGGAGGAGAATTAGCCAATTCAATGTATTCTCAGAGGCGCTGCGGGTTGAATATTTTATAGCAGTGTGTTGGAGCCCTGTCAAGCCAAAATGCATTACAGATGCCTTAAGGTTTTTGTAATTGATCATGAAAATGAATTGCGGAGCGGTCGGGGCTAAATTGAATGACATAAATAAGAGTTATGCGTCGGGGGTGGGGCTCGCTCCCCTGGATTTGTTTATGTGTGTCTGTCGTGCTTGGGAATCGGGAGGTGAGGGAGGATGTTCATCTGTCATACATCACAATGCCATGTGTTCCATTCCTGCACACTCTCCCAGTGCACACACCTTGCCTGGAAACCTGCGCACAAGAGCCAGCTTTTCTCTAAAAAGATCATGTCGTAAGCGGATTTTCGACATCTTATGCAAGGTGCCTCGCCGAAAGGGAAAGAATGGTTTCCTCCGGCGCCTCGGGGCGCAGATTAAAGTCGACGCTAAGGTGTAGAAGCACCTTTGTGTTGATAAAGACTCTTTCCCTTTGATACATGCTGTAACCGAGTGAAATCCAACAAGCTTGGCGCTAAACGGTGCAGAACATTTATAAAAAAAAAACAAGCTTCCCACCCTTTTCCCACAGGTTTGGAAGTTTTGGTGGCAAGTGATAAGAGTTATATCAGATGCAAGCACAGAGACGCAGTCAGAGAAGGGACCAGAGGGAGGTGGGACCGGGTGAACCAGAGTTCATCAGCAGAAGACCTACAAAAATAAGTCTTCTTAGCAGCAGAAGAGGCTGAGCCGAATCAGCTCGGCTGGGGAGAATTTCAGATTGGAATCATCTCCCCTTTTAAAATGGGTCTGTGTCTTCTACCCGAGCCCCTTTCTGTTCAAAGCCGAGTTCAGAGTCACTCTGGAAAGCGGCATGTGTTTTTAGGCGCCATGTTTTATTCACACGTTCTTGCCGTCGACACCGAAATCCCCTATAACCACTCCGGAGAGAAGGCCTCAACACATCAGTGGAACTATGTTGAAGGAGATGGGATAGAGAGAGAGGGGGGGGATAAGTTGATGGAGAGAAAAGGGAGGAGGAGGGAGAGAAATTATACTTTCAACAGGTTTCAAGGGGGCCAAGAGTCAATCGACACTAAAACAGCCATGTAAAGTTTCAAATCAGGCAAGACGGCACCGCCAAACTCCCAGTTATGTGGTTCGCTTGCGACAATGGTGCCATTGAGGTGTGTGATTGTGTGTGTGTGGTTTCTATTTAACCCCCAT
>NC_045756.1:8803275-8806873 GCF_008692095.1 Etheostoma spectabile
CCCCCCCCCCCCCCCCCCCCCCCAGCCTCCCTCTTCCCCTCTTCCCTCCCAGGAATAGAGCCAGACACTGCGTCCAGGAATCACCTTTTTAAACCTTAATTGATTCCCCTTTTAAAAAGAGGCCTGCGCTGCCACCCCGCATTAAAGCCCGAGAGACGGGTCTCATGTCAGATTGGCCTGCCGCTCTGCATTTGTCCCGCCGCTGTTGCTGTTGCTGCTGCTGCTGCTTGCCGCCGCCGCCGGCCCCGGGACATTAGCGCAGGGCCCGTCAAGAATTCAGTCTAGACTGGAGAGCGAGGGGGGATTAAGCACGGTGAAGGTTGGAGCAGATGACTTTCACCAATTAGATTAAATCCCCGGCTAATTTAAGGTACCTCTCCGGCCATCTCAACTCCCCCAGTGTTCAGTCATTGGATATTTCTGGTGCACGGTGTCAGTTCAACTTGCTGGAAAACACCAGTTTGACGGGGAGATTTAAAGACATACAGTACGTTCATTCTCTAGAGGATCCGAAATCCTTGCTTTCACGTGATACTTCTGAAAAGTATCCGTTAATGTAACACTTTTTGGAGTTTTGAGCCAGAACTATGAAAAGTTTCCCCATTGTTTTGTGTTGTTTCTTGTGATAATGGCCCTCTGAAGTGTTAACTGGACTGTTGTTTGTCCACTCATACAGCTGGCATGGCTCTGGGCAGGTGATAAATTCTCTCTGATGGGTGTGGGGTGAAATATTGTGGATTTATTCATCTGGAATGAAACCCCTCACTCTAATATCTGTTGATCTAAGCGTCTGACTTTTGGTCCAACTCTGATAACACGCCGGAGTTGAGGTTCTCCGCGTAGACGTTCGGTCTCTGCCGCTCGGTGGACAATGTGTTCCTGAAGTAATGCAGCGAGACGGCATGGAGCTATTTTCAAAACGTCTTTCGGGACGCCCATCTGGTCCGAATCAGTCCGACTGGTCCCAACGCCGGCACCGCCAGCGTCTCCGCGGGGTCTCCCAGCTGTAATAACAACGTCCCGGCTTCATCAAGAGCCCGCCTCGGACGCGGGTCAGTCCCGCGCAGATGACCCGGCACCTGAAGAGAAAAGGACGCCGGCGAGTCCGTGGACAAACTCTTTCTCGCTGATGACAACTAAAGAAAATAACCCAAGTTAGACCAGATATAGTCAGCCTTTAACTTCCACTTTAAAATTCAAAAATCTAACACTGTAAAGTAACTAAAGTCCATTTTCTCTTCTGTCCAAAAACCTTTTCTAGCTGATGATTATTATAAGAAAATCCTCCCCGTTAGACCAAATCTGGTTAACTCTGACTGCACCTTTGGGTGAATACTGTACTCATGACGATCCCAGTCAGTCAAAATAGCAAACCATGACAGTGATTTGAGAATGAAATGAGAGCATCCAGTCTCACCTACTTAACCAAGGAGCTAAAAATACCCCCGTTTGATGCTGAAACTAGATCAATGCATCAGCTGGCCTCTGCTAACTTCTCTTTAAGCCGGGCTGGGCTTTTACTTCTTGTACTGGATGTTTACAGTACTTTGACGTAAGTTAGGAATCTGAATGCTTCTCCCACCGCTGCTCCGAGCTTTAGCGGCTCGAGGGCAGAGACTCTGTCGCTTGGTTTTATTTTTTTTGCTTCTTTTTTTTTTCTCTCCGAGGTGTCGGAGGCAGAGGCGCGAGGGGCAGGTTGTTTTTCCTCCTCTCTGAGCGAAGGAGGAGAGGAGGACGGAGGCGGAAGGGAGGGAGCACTCTGCATGACAATACCTACATCTGTCTGCCGTTTTGTTCTTTGTCATATCAGGGGCTGTCTTTGTGGCGGAGCGCTGTCGTGGTAACAGGAGGTTAGAGGTACGGGGTGGCGGGGGAGAGGTGGGTGGCGGAGGAGGGGTCTGTCGAAGGGAGACTTGTGACTCAAACGCCCCTGTGACACAGCTTTTGTTGTGCTCCGATATTTGATCCTCTTAGCAGTTTGCCATGCCTCCGCCCCCCTTTACTACCCTACCCACCGCCACTATTACTACTGCTATTAACACACACACACACACACAGACACACACATGCTCACTTTCATTTGCTGTTGGCCGACCCCTGTCCCTCCACTGTAATCTCTTTTGTTCAGCATTTTTCTCACTTTCTCTTTCTCCTGTCACCTGTTTATCAGTAAAATAACTCTTCTTTGTTTGTTTAAAGCTGCGTTAGACGGGCGGGGTCTCCCCTTTCAGGGCGATGATGACATTCGAAAGTCTTCAGATCTAAAAAATCACCCAAACACTTTATTTATTTTTTCTTTTTCGATATCATTCGCCTCGTAAATCTGACTTTTCCCTTCCTCGGTGACACCCTTATTGACATCACTTTGCACAGTCGGTTAGAGAGCAGGGAAAGTTTACAGCCCGAGCCTTTTTTTTTTTTTTTCTGCCTCTCTCTCTCCCCCCACTCCCCCCTCCCCCCTCCCTTCTCACACATTCAGTAGAAACAAAGTTGAGGCAGCAGGCCTCTGGAGAGACCATTACAGGCCCTTTATTGTTTCGAAGCTGAGGTCATCCTTCTGCTCGCCGCAGTCGAAACAAAGGCCACGGGTTTATTGCAGGCTCAACTGTGTGAAAGGAAACGCACTCCAACATTGTTTGATTCTCAGAGATAGTAGACAGCCGTCCCTGCTGTTTCCGTTACACGCCGTTTAAACCCAAGTTATTGCAGTCGAGCAGGTTGGTTCGCATCCCAACTGAAGGATGAGTTTTTTTTAGTTTTTTTTTTTCCTATATATTGCTCGAACTTTGGTTCAAAACCGCCTCATGCCCGCGAGTGCCCCGGCCGAGGTGTAGAGTGTGACAGTTCACCCGCGTTGGGATGTCACCGCCGTTTTTCCCTGACATGTTGACGGGCATCGGAGGCGTGGGTGGGGGGGGAGAAAAGAATCAGGGGACGGGTGAAGGGCAGCTAAAGACAAAAGTCCACTCAAAATCCCTATGTTTGGCATCTTTTCTGTGTATACGCTAAAAAGTGTAATATGTGGACTGTTCAGGCACACAAATGATGTCCAAAACAACAAATAAACGTCACCAGGGCAACATGTCTGATACCAAATTCACAGATTTTTATGAAATCTGCAGTATGACCGATAATAACTTCCTGACATTCCAGCAGACAAAAGTCCCCCTTCACGTGTATATGTCACTAAAAAGTATAATACGTGTACATATTATGTCCAAAACAAACAAGAAAACACCAAACCTTCCACCAAAGTTGAGCTTTTATCTGCACACATTTCTATAATATTTACCCATGTCACGACCCTACGATCCGTCTGAATAGCAAACACTCATTAGGCTCTGTTTCCGTGGTCACAATGTCGGCCCCCTTTTTTTTTTGTTTTTTTGACGCGGTGACCTTGATAATTGTGACGGTAATTACAATAAGTGGCCATTATATTTCCAAGGTGCAGCGACCTTCATTATCCAAATCAATTTGAGTCCCTATCAATTTGATAATACCCTAAACGCGTGGCTGCATGGAAGATGCACACTCGGCACGGCTGTCGTCCGCCATATAATAGGAACGCTGTTATTAAGATTGAGCCGCCCCTCCC
>NC_045756.1:8806883-8809317 GCF_008692095.1 Etheostoma spectabile
CTGTCTCTCTCTCTCTCTCTCTCTCTCACCCACGCCGGCAATCAATATTAACAGCTTGTATAAAAGTACGGCGAAGGATTTAGCCTCCCCGACAAATGGAAAGAGATACTTAAACAAAGTGCAGCGGATCTCGGAGCCCTCAGATTAGAAACTGACAATTCCAGTCTGCAGTGTTTTTTTCTGTGAACGTCCCCCTGCTTGATTTGCGGGTTTCAGGAAGCGAAAGGGCTGAAACCGATACGTTTACATTGATGCCGCAGATGCATATTTCTGCATGCAACGGGTCAGATATCAACATGTAGTCAAGTATGCAGAGTCACAAGCAGAGTTGTATTTTTGCATTTCGTTCGGGAACGCTATGAGACGACATCTGCTCTCCCTTAAATCCCCAATTGAAGTGTATGTATTACTGTATATACTACACATATGTCATTTGTGTTGGAAACAGTGTATTAAAACTGTCAAATACAAGCGAAAACAAGGCGCACATTGTTTACCTTGCTTCTTCTAATTTTTATCAGGGCACCCGGGTAGCTCGGTCGGTACAGCGGGCGCCCATATAAACGCAGAGGCCCAGGGTTGGAATCCGACCTGCGCCTGGTTTCCTGCCTGTCTTTACCCCTCTCTCTCTCTCTCTCTCTTTCTCTCTTTTTCTTTTTCTTTTTAAAGGCAGACAACGGCCAGAAAATAAAGTTACAATATCATTCAGAATCAGAGACTTGCTAAGGTTGGAGACCCTGGCGAAGGCCTTTCCTCCTGTCTGAGCTGAGCCTGAATGCAACCTGACAGCCCCCCCCCGAGTACATGGCTGTTAAATTCTGCACCTGTATTGTGTTGCAGAAGAAAAAAAAAGTGCAAGCCAGGCACTTCTCCTGGCCTTGTCCAGCAGCAATATTCAGAGCTTATTAATAAAAAAACAGACAATTGTTTGGCAGTTCTTTTGATGTATGTGCCTATTCGCTGGGTAACCCCGCCCCCACCCCCACCCTCACCAACCCATCTTCCAACTGAAGCAACTCAGCCGGCCCGAGGCGTGATTTGCGAGGTACCTGACATAATTTACAGCCCGGGTGCGACTCATATTTCAAAAGATGAGGACAAACGGTATTGAATGAACCGCCAATATAATTAATGGCAATCATGATCATGTGGAAATTGTTTGCCCCCTTTACCCCATTCACACGTCTAACAGATAAAATAAAATGGAGATCTGGCTTTGTGTCCGGGGTTACAAAACAAGGTCAAGAATCCCACTCAAAACACATCCTCATCACCCACTCTCGTCTTTAAATCCCAGGCTTTGAGGGAAGTGGCGGAATGTGTCTGTGCAGTAAGAGGAAGTTGTTTCCAATAGGAACGTACGTCTCCTAGGACTCGATTTGAGAGTGTAATGACATTGCTGGAGATAAAAACAACAACATTTAACCAGTTCCGTTACTCCCTGAGAACAAGCAGCCAGGATGTCGCAGGTAAAACATGGTTCTTGATGCTAAATCATTTTGGATGAACTGCATGTTCCGAGGGGCCACAGCAGCCGTCTGTCGTTCTCACTCGGAGTACGGTGTGGAGTCCAAAAAGGAAAAGACAGCAATTATTTCAGTGACCTCATTGTCATCCACTGGGGGGGGGGAATGTGTAATTAGCGCGTGTTTACAAGTCTGGCACACCTGCAGCTCATCTTTTCGCTGTAATGTTTGCCTTCAAGAAGCCGGGCGGCTGCCAGCCACTGTCACTGGCTGTCACCGAGACCAGGAAAAAAAAAAGAGAAAGAAAGAGGCGGAGAGGGAGAGGGGTGAAGGAGAAAAAAGAGCGCCACTGTGTGTGCCATTCTTCCAGAAATCTCTGACTCTGGCTTAATGCCGTCGTCGCCGTGCATGTGAAGAAATGGGCATTTACATGGGTATACAATAGAGACTACATTACTTCCACAGTAGCCTCATTATATCCCCGACGCCTACCTTCTGCCCCGCACTGGTTTACTCACTCCTAGCTCTTATTGTTGGGGTATAATGGCGCTTGGGCATTTCTGAAATTCCCTCATTATTCAGCTTATTAAGGCTGCACCAACTCGATAATCGCGCCGCTTTTTCGTGTCAAAGGGGGCGACTGTGCTGATTTGCCACATTTGAAGGCCAGACAAGGCTCGGAGCTCAATCCTCCACGCACGCAGGCGGGATGGAATTGCTCTGTAAATACAGAGCGACGTGTAATGCTTTTTTGTTGTTGTTGTTGTTGTCGCACCGGCTGACACAATGCACGCTCCTCCGCCGGGAGTCAAACCCGAGTCGGAGTGCACCTGACAGATAACCCCGCTGATTTAGATGTCATTACAGCTAGGGCCGGGGAACACACGTACAAGAAAAGGCCCCTACGCCAACACAACAGGCAGCTGTTAGGGAATGCAACAGAAAAAAGCTACAGTGTCCTATGAGCA
>NC_045756.1:8809327-8814203 GCF_008692095.1 Etheostoma spectabile
GTGACACAGCTTTGCCATTTGCGTAGCCTTTCTGACACCATGCTTCATAGATTCCAGGCTCGAAACCGAAAGAAGTCGAGAGGCAGGCTGACAGAATTGAACGAATGTGAGCGGGAATTCACTTTTTTGCGTTTACTTTGAGACCAAATAGGTATGCCACTTTTGCAAATGGCACTGACAGAGACCGTGAGCGGCGTGTTTGGTAGAAAATACACAGATTTTAAGAAACTGCCACCCTGTACATTCAAACGGAGCACACGCACACACAGCTTTGTGGCCTCTGAATCGGAAAAATGGGTCACAAAGACACAATTGGCAGTCGTCGCACAAAGAATGTTATTTTTTTTTGTCTTCCTCCCTTCTCTTCTTTCCGTCTTCACATGTATTGAGTTTAATTATTGTGCGAGGCGCTTAAGCTCTCTTTGGGTTGAAGCATCCTGTCTCTTATTTGAAGAATATTCAGAGGCGGTTCAGGATGCCAAGAATATGTGGCCGCCTAGGGCTGGTCGAAGGCTGCATTTTGCAATGTGACATGTTGTCATATACAGGGGGGCGGGGTGTGGGGGGATGGGGGGGGGGGGAGAAAAATCAATTGGCAATTAAATGATACACCTTGTGAAGATGACAAGAGGCATTTGGTTGCACAGGAAGAAGTGGGTAGTGAGGGGCTTTTGTAATGAAGGCCTAATGACTATTCATAAGCGATTTTCAGTCCGCCGATCCACCCGACTGGGAAGCTCTGCCCTGGAGAGTCGGCGCTGTCACTTTCCCTCACCTCAAAAAGGCGCCGCGATCGACGGTGTAGGATGCGAGCGAGAAATTACCCAGAAATTCGGCCCCGGGCCTGTCTCAGGTCACATGCAGGAGGATGGGAGGCACACACACACACACATACACACACATCTGGCACACTATAGGTGCCACCGGGGGACACACAACTCTGAATCAGGATGCTGCGAATACACAGGATTGACAGCGGCGGATACCTTTTCACACGAGAGTGAGTTTGCGGGGCTTTGTTCTTCTTCTTCTTCTCTGTCCCGTATCCTGTTCGTATTATCGAGCTGACAGGGCTTTGAGCTAAGCCATCTGGGTGGTGTACGTGTGGGGGGGGGGGGGGGGCTAGAGCGTGGATTTATGACCTTACCACGCACTATGGTCAATAGGTGATAAATTTGAGAGGCCCTCTTTTGCAATACAGAGGCGCTTCAAATGTGGGATCTCCAGGGGAGGATGCAGCAGGCCCCCGGCTGAAGAAAAAGGAATCAATGATGACTTTTCACCCTCCCTGGCGTCAAATTGTCAGGTCACTTCCTGCCAAAAGTGCCTGATTCCCCCCCATCCTGGAAATATCATTTGGCAATTAGAACGGCGAGGCATTTTCCAAACTCTGCCCACTGACCCTTTCTCTGATTACTGCCACTTGGTTCATTTGACAGACTTATTTCACATTCTCCCAGATGTGGGGCTGAAACTGCATGCTTCCCCCCCCATTATCAGATCCTCTGCTATCGCATTCCTCCTTCGACAAGCTGCCATGTCTTGATACAACTGACACATACCCACAGACCCTCGGTACGTATATGCGTCCACTGTTGAAACACGGCGTTATCTGGCTCTTATCGCCTCGCGCGGCTCACCTTATCTAAGGTAAATACAATAATGTGCTCATTACGCTCTGCTTCATGGCTACTTGGCAGGCATGTTTGCTCAGTAATAAGAGCTTGTCAGACACAGGCCAGGTCAGCGGAGTGGGGGCGTGTGTGAGTGTGTGTGTGTGTCCATGTGTGTGTAAATGGAGGAGGCTAAAACCCAGAAATGAGGCTTCCAGTGCAGCTCTGCGGTGTAGTAATTGAATAAGTCCCAAGTACCTGAGAAAGTCCGCGGGCCCACGTGGCTTTCACCCTTCGTCTTCAAGCCAAGAGTCTATTGCTCCCCCCCCCCCATCCACTGCACGTGGCGCGCCGCCAAAACGACTATTACATAATTAATCTGCATTGATCATCTGGTTAGCACATGAATCAAATGGGGGAATAATTGAGTCATGAAGTTTTGAGGGACCCCGGCTCTCTCTCTCCCCCTCTCTCTCTCTCTCTCTCTCTCTCTCTCTCTCGCGCGGTTACATGCGGAGCTGCGGCGGCACAAGTTCACCGGACAATGGTTCCCCGTGTTGAACTCTGGGTCAGAAGTCCGTCTCTGGGCCTTAACGAGGTTACAAGTCAACAGGTTTAAATTAAGGGAAGCTCAGAAGAATCAGTTCGGTCCCCGATTGGACTGCTCCCCCGAGCGTCGTAAAGATTTTCTCCTTACACATTTTTTTCCCCGAGACCCTTGTGCAAAAAACCAGTCCAGATTTCCTCTCTTTATTTTTGATTTGTTAGGAGCTGTCACCATGCACAAAACAAGTCATACTCTCTAAGTCTAGAGTTTCAAAATGGTTCCATGCTATTGTGTCAGTACCTTTTATTAGAATAACTCACTTGGTGGAACATTCGGTCAGAAAGTGAGACATTTCCTCTTTGTGTCACCCCCGGGGGCTTGCAAACAGGGACCTGGATGGCATGTTACTGAGTGAATCCCAGCTCCAATAGTGCTTGGCAAAGCAAGTCCCGCACGGCGAACGGACCTCATCAGCAGAAAAACCGGAGCTGCGTTCACTGCTGCGAAAACTTAGCAGGAAATTCACAAATAGGGGCAGCGGAGGAGGGCTGTCTCTTTCCAGGCGGTAACGGCAGGGAAAGGTATAGCCCGCTGTAATCGGGGGGGGGGGGGGGAGGAGGGAGGAAACTGAGACCTGTAAATCAATACCTGGTGTAGCTCATCCAGATAGGACCTGTGTGTGGGTATGTGGGTGTGTGTATGTATGTGGGTGTGGGTGTGTGTGTGTGTATGTGTGTGTGGGTGTTTATGCATGTGGGTGGGTGGCTGTGTTTTGTAGTGTGTGTGTGTGTGTGTGTGTGTGTGTAGGTGTGTCTGGGTGTATGTATGTGGGTGGGTAGGTGTGTTACAGTGCGTGTGTGTGTGTTTAGGTGTGGGTGTGTTGTGAAACAGAGAGGCAGAAACAGAGAGAGAGTGAGAGAGAGAGAGAGAGAGAAAGAATTGCGAACAATGTCCATCTAATTTAACTCTCGAAGCAATTTGATTCACATTGGAAGATTGTCTCCCTTGTTTTAAGAAAATGAGACTCCGTAATGGTAAGAAATGTCCTGATTACCGGAGGATTCTCACAGCGAAAGAGGGAGACGGAGCGCTCCCAGCGCCTCCGGCGGGGTCAGTGCAGTGGCGGCGCCAGCTGTAGTAGCTAAGTACTTTTAATTGAAGTAGCAGTGCCATCATTAACATTGCTATCATTATTACAAAGCGAGCGGGTTCGGATGATACTTCTGTCCCTAGCCGCCGCTGCTCCCCCTGTCTCCCATCCCCACCCCCACCCCCAGACACCCGCACATCATTATGCAGTGGCATCTATCAGATACTGGCTTAATTAGGGCCTGTACAGCACATTAAGCAAGGGGAGTAGCCAAGCTCAAATATTTATAAGGTTGAGTATATTTATGATCTGTGTCATAATCCCTTATTGGAAGATTTTCAGCGGAGCTTCTTTACAAAGCAGACCCCTGCTCTCCCCTTCCCCCCTCCACACTTCGTCCCTCTTCCTCCTCCTGTCTGCTATCCCTCCTCTACCTCTATGTAACCAACGCCGATGCCACTGTTGGCATAAAAGAAAAGGCTCTTTGACCTACTTCAAAAAACAGCTTGAAAATTGAAAAAAAAGCATACAGTAGATGCAAGAAATGTCCCTGAAAACGAGATTAGCGTGTCAAAGTAATCAGCAGAGGCGGCAGAAAGTTTTGGTTTTTCCTGGAGCCTGAACTTTTACCTGTTGAACTGTGATTGTTATTTGGTCTGATGCTCTCTATCTGCAGGCACACTGTGCTCTCAGCTCTGGAACTCACACAGGCCACATCACGAGCACCCGGGACCCATAGATTCTTCGACTGCACGCAGCTTTTTATTTTTTTTTAACTCGTCATCGGGTCAACGCCGCGCTATTTTGGGTCCGCACAGAGCAGGTCTAAGTGAATGGCACTTCTGCCCCCACTCCTCCCCCCTCCCTCTGCGATAACTCCTCTCGTCTCTTTTTGTTCAAGCGAAGGCATCGCTGTCGTGAAGAGCCCTTCCCTTTCTCTCTCACTCAGGCGAGTCTTTTTTTTTTTTTTTTTTTTTTGTGATGCCTCGCCTTGGGAGAAACCACAAGGGTCATGTTTATTTAAAACTACAAAAAAAAAAAAACACGAGTCTGTCCTTGTCCTCAAAAAGTACCCGCGCCCCCACCCGCCCCTCGTCTCTCTCGGTTTCTCATTTGTGTCAGAAGGGAGGCAGGTAAGAGTGAAGGGGGGTGGGGGGAGGGGGGTGGGGGCTGCAATTAGGCATCATGCTTGACTTTCCCTTTCTCTCTCTCGAGTGGTTGCCGCCGTTGTGGGGTTGCAGAGGGTTTAATGAGTACAGATTTCACAAATGGCGGTTACATTAAAAGTGACAAACAAAAGGGAGCAGTCTGAAAGCCCAAAAGCTGTTTTTATCGGCGCAATCAGAGCCGAGCGATGGGAGTTTAAAACGGGAACCGACACAAAACAATATTTGTACGTCGGAGGCCAATGTCTCCACTTGACAGACAGTGGGAGTGTATTGGGGACCCTTAAAACAAGCACCCGTCAGCGGTGGAGGAAGTACCCAGATCCTTTACTTACACCACACTGTAAAAAAAAGCCTGCATTGGAAATGAGTCAGTGTGTTAAATATAGCTGTAGAAATATAATTGTAGAAAGTGTAAAGGATCCATCCAGCTGTGTGTTTAATGGTCTCATCATCTCAG
>NC_045756.1:8814213-8824213 GCF_008692095.1 Etheostoma spectabile
CCTGGAGGCCGTTATATTGTTGCTAGGTTACTTTATAATGAATGTAAGATTTTATAAAATACGTGTTTAGTGTGCAGAATTCTTAATGTGTGAAGTAACTAGTAACTAAAGCTGTCAGATGAAAGTAGTGGAGTAAAAGTAGAATATTTCTCTCTGAAATGTAGATTAGATTAGATTCAACTTTATTGTCATTACACAGGTACAAGGCAACGAAATTCAGTTTGGGTCTAACCAGAAGTGCAATAGCAGTAAGTGCAGGATATACAGTAGTTTCATAAGTGTAGGACATGGATATGTAATGAATAAATATGGAAATGAATACTATTAGAAACCAAATTTTACAGATAGATACACTCTATGAATATAATATATAGATAACAAGTATTGTGAGCAAGATTTACAGCTGGATATGCAGGTGGATATTACTATAAGTAGAAATTTTACAGATGTGTACAATGAACATAATATACTAATGGTTTACAGAGTTTACAAGTGAATATGTACTGTGAATACATATACAGACAGCTATTATTATGGACAGAATTTTTACAGATATATATATATATATATATAATAAGTTAGGCTAAAATGTGCAGTATAACAATGATTTAAGGTAGTACAAATAAAGTTTGGGCAGAAGCTATCCGAATTAAAGTGCGAATTAATGTAGCGGAGTAGAAGTAGAAAGTGGCATAAAAAGGGGTTAAAAAAAATATGCTCCCCCGGTCACTAAAGCCCTTTCCTTTTAAGACGCTCCAATACAGATTGCGAGGCAGGGAATTGAACGGGGATGAGCTTCAGCCGCCGTTTCTGCTGACCTCAACCGCTGAAATACTCTTTCCTCCTCTTCCCAGAGTAAGTGGAGTCGAGGAGGGCCGAATAGCAGCGCTCCTTAAGAGTTCAGCCCGCTGCTGTCGGCCAATCACTCAGGTGGGGAAGTGTTCACCTCTGGGTGTAATTGAGATTAAGTCGCCCTCGGGAACGAGTGCTCTCTCTCTCCATGGGGTGCGAGCCCACAGTGGGTGGGTTTATGTTCACTGTGAAAAGTGGAAGATCCCTTTAAGACACACAGCCCGTAATAACAACATGAAAGCGCACAAGTGTCCATGTAAGGACAGGTTTATTTCTCTCACTCCTGCAAACACACTGTAAAGAGTGCTCAGTTGTATCAACTTAAAATACCAAGTGAACAACTTGCATTAATTATTTTGAGTTTTAACAACTCTTTCTGGATTGTGCTGCCAATGATAACAATTTAGGGTACAACAAAAGCGTGTACCTCCAACTAATTCCCAGGTTTTCCTAACAACTACCCTAAGTATTTTCAATTGATTGCCACGTTTTTATAAGAACTGACATTGACGCAATGTTTTTTACAGTGTTGTTTTGCCACACTCTAAGAAATGTCTACAGGCACCAGTCCCTACGGTCCTCAGAAAGTTAGCTGACTATTAGCGGGAGTTTAAACCTTCCTGAAGTCTCTTTCACTTCACCGCCCACACTATTAGATTACCCAGTGATCTCAAGGAAAGGTAGAATTGCTGAAAATACCTCAGCAATGACGGCTTACTCCCAAAGATGGAAGTAGCTTCAAGTTTTTGGACCACCTTAAATCTAACTGGAGGTAGGAGCCCTTTTGCCCTCCTGCCCCAACACCTGAGGGACCTTAGCCAGCCCACGGCTTACACTGCAGGAGGAGCTAGCGTAGGAAGGGAAGAAAACCTAGCGGGGAAAGGAAGCCGCACCAGCGTGTATGATAAACCGTCGGCCTTTGGCCAGGTGGTTGGTGGTGGGGTCTGGCTTTTATTGATTTTCTGTTTTCGTTGGGCTACTTCTCTGACAACACATCCTCCTCTTTGTTTGGCCGCGGAGGGCAGCGAGAGGCAGCGAACAAGCGTGGGGTGGTTGGAGTTTTGAGAGTGAGATGAGAAACCGACAGCAGTTTGCTTGGCCCTGGGAGTACCTTTGCCTCTTCATCCTCCTCGCTCCGCTTTCCGCGCTCCCACCGGAGACCTAACACATTATTATGCATTTTAGCTTCATTTTACTGCATCGATTTAAAAGTCATTTGAAGGTTCTGCAGGGACTAGTACCTGGGATTTAGTCAGATCAGCTCAGTGTGGGTTTGTGTGTTAAAGCAGCGGGGCCTCTGCTATTTGTCCCGGAGGGAAATCTCACTGTCAGCAAGAAGGTGGGACACAGTAAATACATGTTGTATCTGTGGAACACAGAGGATCCAGGCAGTTAAAGTGTTACCCAATACCCTCGTTTAGTTTTTTTTTTAGTAATTGCTTATTTTCTTAGGTGTTAAACCAACGGGCATGCCATTCCAGAGCAAGCATCTTTACCTAGCTGTTAGGGAAAAGAGACATTGTGATCAAATTTCTGCACGGCCTGGGTTGAAGCCCTGCAATGTTCCCAATATCATACATTCCCCTTTCATATGTGCTCAGGGAGCCGCCACTTCAGGAGACCCACCAAGGTGTCCGCTCGCTCACGGTTCCAGCCCTTCAACCTGTCAGACACACTTTTTGTGACGCCAAATCCCTCTATTCATTTTTCTCTCCTTCGGCGCAAATATATTTTCCTTTTTTCTTTTTTTTTTCCTCCCTCTTTTATCAAGGGCAAACCTGAACTCGATGGAAAACACACACACGCGCACACACAAACACACACACACACATCCAGGGCAGGGGGATCTCCAGGGCCTGTCATTTTACATTTACATTTTAGCCATTTAGCTGACACTCTTATCCAGAGTGACGTTCAAAGAACGGGCAGACCGAGCCTGAATGTTCACATGGAGGTGAAAACATGCAAGCTGAGGAGAAAAGGTCAGGTTTTGGGAGTATTTGATACGATTTTGGGAATTGCAGTTTATTTTGACCTTTTGATCCCTGAAATCTAGTGAAAAAACGTCCTTAAAATTTAAATTTCCAAGAAAGAATGCATCTCTTTTGGACAACCGGCGCTTTGTTCATGCAACACAACATCTCTCCTGCGATCTTAACACCTATTTTAATCTTTCATGAAGCCATTTTGAATAAGAACCCGGCTCTTTACACTTTCTGGAAAGAAAGAAAAAAGATAGCAAGTATTCTGAGACTCTCCACCTGGCTGTCTGAATTATTCAGACGTTCAGGAAGTCAAGCCCACCCCTAGCTCTCACAGGTTTTTTAAAGGCCAAAATTGCTTCATCATGCCCACGTGAAAGTATGCATACATTATTCAGTTAAAACCTGAAAAAAATCCCACATCTCCCTTGGTATTTGTGCCAGCGCAAAGCCTGGGCTTAAATTTCTCAGTAGTGGACTTTTTTTTTTCCTACCCCTCCTCTTCTTCTTCTTCTTCTTCTTCTTCTTCCATGATTGATACACCCATTTATTGATAGAGCATTTTACAAATACTACCTTAAAATACAAAATTCAACAACAAAAAAGTAGGCTTGAAATTATCAATTTTCCACATTTCTTCCTCAAAGTCTAAGACTCACACAACCCGTAACCCGTTTTTTGGCGGTTTTTCAGCCCTCTCTGTATCTATCACACACACACACACACCTAAATCTACACCTTAACAATCTATACACCTACTGTATAGTCCTGGATGCTTTTCTCTAATTGTTTCTTGTTAATTGTTTTCTCTGTATCGACCGCCTTATTCAGCCACTGTTCCCCATAATAAGAGATAAGTCAAGCGTCATACTCATTTGTCTTGCACGCTAACACACATACACTCATATATATATGTATGTGTGTACAAACACACATCCTCCCCCCTCTCTCTGACACATAAGACACATCCGTACACACACACACACACACACACACACACACACACACACACACACACACACAGCATCGGGCCTAGGGCCTACTCTGTGGCACTCTTATCTTCAACACACAGACTTTAGCATTATGCTATCAACGAGCTAGTGTCTCTCAGACGCCACCGTCTCAGGTTGGACTTCTTCTCCTCCTCCTAAATTGTCATTAATTTAGCATCATATATGTTTCTTTTTTTTAATACGTCAGAAAATTGGTTCAGTGTCAGAGGTCCTTTTCCACACTGGCAGTATCATCTCTCTGTTTTTCCTTTTCATTCACTCTTCATGTATGCTATGAATATGAAAACGCCATGCATAATGTCGTTAAGTATGGCCAATGCAGTGTGGGCAGCCGTCCCAGAGCCAGTCACTTTACTAACTGTGAATGTGAAACCTTACCAAACTGCCACCGCTTCACCTTCCCCGTCACTCGGCTACAGGCTCCTGTGCCAGTAATGCGCCAAGCAACAATTCTATCTGGAAAGCTGGCGTGTTGCTCCAGGAGTTGCTGCAGTTGTGTTGCAATTGCTTGCTTCTCATTTTTTGCGCACACCCAGGGAATTGCCATTTGACAAAGACAATTTTTTTTTTTTATTGAAAGCCAGCACAAAGTTCAACAGAAACTGGCAGACTGCCTAGGTAGCCTGAATTTGCTAACGGCGAATATCCAGACACCAACCTTTGTCCTGGGGAAATGGCTCGTCTTGCTCAACAACAGGAGAATGGGGGCACATGTCAAAACAGGGGACAGAGCTAAAGTTCACTTGGAAACTGGAAGAGACTGTCAAGAGAAAGCTGAAGTGGAGACATGTTTAAGAGCATGCTGTGACAAAAGAGAAGGGTGTAGATGTACATGATCATAGCCCTGTCTGATAGTTGTGTGAACTGTGTTGGGCGAGAGCATTTTCTGAAATGTCTTGGATGTCACGTTTGCCAATAATCACCATCATCGCTGCACTCTGAGTAACTTCTAATCCTTGGGACCCGTCTGTTGGACGCCGGTCCATATCGTGATTGTCTAACTGGGAAAGTAGAGAGTGTAACAATGATATATCTCAAGCAATCCCAATTGAAACAGCTGCATGGACAGGCTACAGCGTTTGTGTGTGTGTGTGTGTGTTATGCAGGATCCCATGCATGCATCTGCCAGCATGTGCTTATCCCAGAGTTTCCTAAAGCTCCGGCGTGATTATGTACTCTTGTATTTCTACAGCACATGTTCTCAAAACAGAGATTGTTCCATGCATTTAGCGTTAGCATTGAGCGTGCTCGACATGGCAAGACAAACCCCTGCTAGACTTTTTTGGTCCCAAGAACGTTCTTAAAATGTTAATGCACTAACATTCTTAAAATGTTTTGAAGGTAGGGTAACACTGGCACAATGCTAACATTGCTAGGACGTTTAGGGAACGTTAGCCAATGTGGTGGGCATAGAAACAGGTGAGGGTGCATGTGTATGTCTTTGTTTGGGGTTTGGAAACACAGTCGTTTTCAATCTTGTCAGCTGTTGTTCTGTTGTTCCACACAGGGCTCAGGACAGATATGGGGGGGATGGGGGGGGGAGCATGGCCGAATGTAATTTCTTGCCATCCTGACAGCGCCGCGGAATAAAGTGGCGCTCTCTTCCCGGGTGATTGGAGGGAATTGCTTCTCGGGGTGACAAATGATTTGCTGTTATCTCAGACAGGATTTGAGTCCCGCAAGTAAGACAGCGAGTCAGCGGCCGGCCGGCACCGCGCTGACTCAGGTGACTCCATGGGAGGATACAAGGGCGCATTCACAGTAAATGAAGTCGCCAGCCGCGGTTAACCGCCTCCTTCTTCCTCCTCCTACGTCCCCCTATGAGGCCCCCGCCAGGACAAAGCCTAATCCGCTCTGTCAGGGGCAGATTACGACTTTGTTTAATTGAAGATGGGCTTCGCTGACAATTGGGCCTTGTTGTCGCCCCTTGGTGCACGTGTTTTGTTGGTGCTTTTCAGCAGTGGAAGAAGTATTCAGATCCTATACTGTAGTCAACATATGAATACTCCACAGTAGAAATACTCTGTTACAAGTAAAAGTCCTGCAGTGAACATGTTACTTAAGTATAAGTCTGTAAGTATCATCAGGAAAATGTAGTAAAAATGATCCAAACAGTTGTGTATTTAATGCATGTGTCCACCAATAGACCATTTTGACTTCTTTACAGCCTGTGGAACTACATTTTGAATAGATATTGTCAAACCTGGGACATAAAAGCCAGAGTGTGTAACATTTTGGGCCTTGCTGTGACAGAATGTATTATTTCATCCTCCTACGAAACTACAATTCTCCATTTATAGACATGGAAATGATCCGCTTATTCATGGAGGGCCTATTGTTGCACCTCCCACTTAATAAAAGGATCAGGTAAATGCCCGAGATGTCCCAAATCCTTAGGTCCTAATGACAACCTCAAGCATTGAAAGCCATCGTAAAAGAAAAGAGAAGAAGAGCAGAGTGCACGCTGAGATGAGCTGGAAATCTGTCTAGTTCCTTTATAGCGAGCCCTAATGAAGAGGGTTGATTCCTGTGTATCACACACGGATTGTGACACATTAATCCCTGGGTAGACTTCAAGCCTTTGTCCGTCTAATGGCTCTTTGGCACCTTGGATTCCTGTTGGAAGCCAATTTGTAGTACTGACATTGAGGCGGGTGAGGCAGCTCAGCGGCGGCGGCCACATTTGGAGGGAAAAGTCAAGGTGTTAAAGCCTGATTGGTTCCACTCTGCGGTGCAAGCGAGCGGCTGGTTGTCACCCCGCGAACACATGCTTCTCAAATGGGAAAACGTGTAGACATTGGCCCCCTTTTGCACTTTACCGTGCCCTGTACAGATAAGAGAATTGAAGAGTTCTAGTCACATTAGAGGAAAGGCTTGAGGGGAGGGAGAGAAAAAATATGTCTGAGCTGAAATATCCCTCTGTCGCAAGGGTAAATAAGTTCTCCCCATGCCAGGGAGAACCCCATGGGATCAATTAGCTGCCCATTACCATAGATACGGAGAGTTTCTTACGCAACAGCTTGCGTTCAAAATTGGAGTGGAGAGAGGGAGAAAACGAGAGGGGGAGAACGTCAAGCTCCAACAGGCGTTGCGGGAGGCTCGGGCATGTCGTCCGGGTCACCTAAACAACATGAAAACGTCACTGTCAGCCGCCCTGTTTTTGTTACCTGAAACAACAAACAGCGCAGTGGGAGGGGGGAAAAAAAAGAAAGAAAGTAAAGGAGACGAGGAAGGAAAGAGTTAGTGCTCTCTTGGGGCGCCATTTACTTCCTGTGCAGATGAGAAGATAGGTGGAAAAGGCCTACTTGGCTCCTGAGATTGAGTTAAGATTTTCGCATTCGGGAATGTGAGACAACATTTTTTCTGTCTCCTTCATCCCATGTCAGCGGATACTTGCTGGGGTAACGCGTTCTGCGTTGCAAGTGATAGCTCTGCCAGGGTTAAAGGTCGCTTGCTCATTTCTCCATGAGGAGGTCGTCAACACTGGCCAGGACCCAGACTCCCACTGGGATTACCCATGCTAAAAATGTAGGCGCTTTGGATAAAAACGTCCACCAACTGGCTCACGCTATGTTAACTACACATGGGGGAATTGGCCCACAATAACAAACCACCCACCAGAGGTTGTGCATGAATCCTTCTCTTCTCCTACCACAGGGAAGAGGGCATTGTTTGGCAGCCCCCGCCCTCGCCGGCCTTAGGGTTGCTGATATTTTAACCAAGGTGATGATAGCCTCAGTTGTTCTCCTCCGAGGGGGCATTACCCCCGCCTGTCTGCTACCTCTCTCTCCCTCCGTGGGAGCTCGACTTTTTCAACTTCTTCCCTGTGATTTATGACCTCTCCATCAGATACATCCCGTGGGTCCTCCCCCCCCACCCCCGGTGCACACACACAGCCCTGCCACAGCGACTCCTGACTAAAATGGATTAGGCGCAGTTATCCGCAAATGGATCCTCGACTACCTCTGTCCCGTTGCCTCGCCGGCTCAGACGACGCCCGGTTTGATTGCAAAGGTGGAGTGGGCCTGAGCGGCTCTCTCTGATCCGTGGCGTCTCTGTTTGTTCGCCGTAATTACCTGTTTTGAATAAGTTAATAGCCATAGGAAACCTGTTTGCCCGGGATAAAAGGGACAGTATCTGGCGTTCAAAGCGATGAGAGGGCTTTAACTGCACTGTGTGTGTGTGTGTGTGGGAGGGGGATAGTTTTCCTTGATGCGCTCTCGAAAGGGAAGAAAAAAAAGAAGTTGCCTTATCAGGTATGTACTTAAAAGGATCCCACTGCTGGAAGCGCACTGTCTTGGGGGAAAGCAGAGAGAAAGATGAAAGGCTTTTGTTAAAAGTGACGCTTGGCCCAGGTTTCCTGTGCCTTGCCTCCACTCCCCTGTCCCTCCCCGCCTGAGTGCTCGGCTCTCTTCCTCCCACTTTTGCCTTCTCTGCCTTGCAGTGGTGTCTTTGAGGGGGGAAAAGTAAACCCTTCTTGCCGCCTGCCGGTGTTAGATTAAATACCGAGATGGCGACAGGAAAAAGGCAGGGAGGAAAAACAACACAAAAAAAGTGCTTGCCTGCTTAGCCGGCCGGCTGGCTGGGCCGGGGTGAGGGATGTTGGGGGAGAGTTATCAGGTTGGCGACGGAAACTGCCAGTTAGTCAGCAAGACTCCCAATCTGGTGTAGTCCAAACATGCCGCCCCGGGTTTTCGATGACACGGTAATCTGTCCCAGGGAGTTCAGGGTTGATCTAAAGTAGAGAACGCATCTTTTTTCTTCTTTATCACACCGACATAGCAAACCCGAGGTGCCTAAGGCCACTAACGCAATAACAAGAGAATAAAATGATCTTCTGGAGGGAGGCTTGTATTGAGTGCATTTTTCATGGCTGAACTATGTCCTGGTGGGTGAGTTAACCAGCTCATTTTTGGACATCTTGCCCAACACATTTCCTTTCATTCACACTGTGCAAATCATTTGCCCCTTACACGGGAAAAATAGCAACGATATGACTTCCGGGAGCTGTGTAAATTGGAGACATGTGAAGCCATCCGGGGGCTTCTTGAGCCGCTGAGACGAGGTTTCTAAGGGATGTGAAGGAAGTATCAAGAAAACAATGTGCAAAAGACTTTATGTCTTGGCTTAGTTCCCCTATCTCTCTCTTTTTTTTGCTCCCTCTCTGCCCTGCCTGCCTGACTAATCAGGACTGCTAAAGAAATGGTAATAGCTTGCATGCAGTGACGGTGCCTTGGCAGGTTTGTAAGCGCTCCACCAGGGAGAGAAAAAGAAAAAAAGGCAGCCAGCGCCATGCAATCCTAGAAATGAGACTCAATAAGCACAATAATGTGTTTAACTTGTAAAGTAGTGCGGGTGACGGATTACGGGCGGTCCGGCGGTGTGGCGAGGCGCCGGCGTCTCAGCCGCTCACCTTTTGCCTCCACATCTGTCCTGCTAATGGGCTCCACTTCCACTTCTCTGCCAGCGCGATAGAAACCCAGCTTCTGAAAAAAATCCTCAGGCAAAGCTCTCATTCCCCCCCTCATTCTATTTCCCAATTAGACGAGAGGGCATGATTAGTTTATTAGCAGTAGCGAAAGCTCCGGCGAATGTGTTTGCGGATTCTTAGCCGTTAATGAGCAAATTCAAACCCTATTGAACGGACGTGGGGTGGGGGGGGGGGGGGGGTGGTGGTGGTCGCTCGCTCACGCTCGGCCCGGTTAATAATAGCGTCCCAAAGACAAAAGATGGAGGAAATAGCATTATAGTAGAGGGGGGGGCAGAACAATGGAAGCCTACCGGCGCTCTTAATGGCATGCTCTTTCATTTTTTAAATTGTTTCCCTTTTGGAATTATGTATGCTCGCCATCCTCTCCTTCAGGGTTTTGGCAAAGCGTGTATACACATACTCTTCTTCCACAGCCAGCCTCGCTAACACCGGGGAATAGAGGCATGGTCTTGAAGCACAGGAGACAGCAGTTCCACCTGTGGGAAATGAACTTCGCCGCAACCCCCTCTTTGTTTTCCCTGTGCCTTGGCAGGCTTAACCACCTCCTTTACAAGGCAGGTAAATTGTTCATTAGGGCTGAGGTAAAAGGCGGGGGGGGGGAGAAGGAGAAGGATTTTTTTCTTCTTCCCCCCCCTTTGCAAGAAGGGCTGAGAAGTGCGAAG
>NC_045756.1:8826713-8829625 GCF_008692095.1 Etheostoma spectabile
CCTTGGCCAGATCAAACCGGCTGTTTTCGCTGCTATCTTACGGCCTGCTTGACAGTTTTTTGTTTTTTTTGTTTTTTTTTAATTGGGGTTGCTCAGGTGGGAATTCAACCCCTAACCCTGGCAACTGTCAATGCTTTGCCTTGCTCAACTCCCAGGGCAAGTGAGGATAGTTTCTAAATGATGTCCTCAGTTCACCAAAATGAAGTCCTCCAGCCTGGAATCCCTTGAATTTTTTGTGCAATATTAAAAGATGATCTTCAAGCAGTGATTAATTCTTTTCTTCCAAAATAGATGCGTAGCATTTTAGAGATAGAGAGAGAGAGAGAAGCCTTCATTTGTTTCTTTTTTACCGTCTGGATCTCATTTCTCTCTCCTCCTGGTGTAGGAAATCAGCATCAAAAGCTTCTGTTAGCCCGTAATTACAGCTCAGGTTCTGCTTAACTGTTATTAACAAAAAAAAAAGTACAGTAATCTGGCCTGGCAGTGCAATATGTTACCGTAGCTTTCTAATTAATCTTACAGGGAGCGTAATAAATTTACAATATCAGATTGGCGCAATACTGTATATAGATTTATTAAAGCTTTTAATCAGTTCTGGCAAAATTAATTTTGCAATGATTGCTTACATTTGAATTTGCATATACTTAGTGCAAGTCATTTATTTTTATAGATTCTTTTTTTTATTAAAACGAGGCATGTGGGGGACGTCAGGCGTGAAGAATTGCTGGATTTTGCCCCTCTGTGCTACAAGGGAAAGAGTTTCCGCACAGGTGACGCACCACCTGTCCCGAAAGCATGGAACCTGTAGCTGCCGTTTCACTTTTCCTGTCCTTTTCCGGTCCTTTTCCTGTCCTTTTCCTGTCCTCCTGTCCTCCTTCTGGCAGTTCTCGCAATCATGCAAGTGCTCTCAAGCTACAGGACGGTTTTTTTATTCTTTTCCTTTCTTTTCAAAGTAGATCTCCCCCTCCGCGTCTGCCTGTTTCCCTCTCCCGTAAATACTCACAATGACACAAGCCTACAGAGAAACGCACACACAGGAACACAGACGTACACTCCCACACACTCACACTTACACACACACACACACACACACACACACACACACACACACGTACACACAGGAGCGGTGTAGCACTTCCAGTGCAGATAAGAGTGATTCATAAACAGATGAACCCAAAGCAGATGTGTTATCATGGTGGCGCTGCACACAAAGTACTGCAAGGCCACGCAGGCTCTCATGGGGCCTTCAAATACATACACACACACACACACATACATACACGAGGCCAGGTTCCAATATTAAACAGTCAGACCTGATAACAGAAGGTTGCAACTATCAATTTGACGCCCCCGCCTCGCTCCACCTCAAAATCTAACCTGATTCGAGGCCATGTCAGCAGATTCCGCCACCTGAGTGTGAACGTGTGTGTGTGTGTGTATGCATGTATGTGTGTGTGTGTATGTGTGTATGTATTCGTATACAGTATATATATTTTTTTAAATAATGTGTATAATTTCAATATATTTTTTTATGCATGTTGCTGCTGCGTCCTTCATGTAGCTGTGTGCGTGTGTGTGTGTGTGTGTGTGTGTGTGTGTGTGTGTGTTGTAGGCCAGGGCGTGGACTCATGGCATTGAGCCACGGTGTCCCTTTGAGACTGGGCAGGAGGAGGAGGAGGTGGAGGAGGAGGAGTGGAAACGGAGAGAGAGAGAGACTCTAAGCCATAGAGAAAGAGGAACGATTTAGATAACATTACTCCGTTTTGGACTGACACACACACACACACACACACACACACACACACACACACTCACTCATACACACACACTCACACACACACACACACAGACACAGACACACAGGCTGCTATCGGAAACACATTATTGAAGAGAGCTGACCACAGGAGAACTCTGGCAAGCACCCTGAGATAGGCTCTTATATTTTTCTCCCTCCCCAGGGAAGAATTCATGAATTAAATCTTTCTATTAAAGGTAACCCTTCCCTCCTCCCACAAGAATACGAAACCAGAAGAGAAAAATGTCTTCAGTTTAGGGCTGCGCCTAGTGATTGTTTTCATTATCGATGAATCTCTTGGTTCTTTTTGTTCTTAGATGTATTGATCCATTATTTAACGCATAAAATGTCAGAAAATAGCAAAAAATGGCCAGAGTAAGCTGCCAGTGCTCAAGTGAACACCTTTAAATTGTCTAAAATTCAAAAACATTCAAATGTCAATGATATAAAATAAAACATTTGAGAAGCTGGCGACAGTTTGAACATTTCCGTTTGCTCAAAAAAATGATTTTAACGTCCAAACACGTCAGTCAGTCGATTGTTTTGGATTAACATTGAATTAGCTCCAATGTGTTTTTTTTGTTGCTATTTTTACAAAATCCACAGCATCTTCGAGTATTGCCACTCTTGTGCATGTTTACGGCATTCAGCTGCATACACACACGTAAACACCGTGTGTGTGCGCACGGCCCCTTTTTTATTATGGCACGGCAGATTCCGCACATCTGCTTTATTATCTGGCTTTTCGACTCTATTTGAACGTGCAGGTGCTCTTGTCACAGTGTAGTCGCTGCTCCTCCTGCTGCATCTCCTTCTTTACAATTTACATACACACACACACACACACACAAAGCCTCGCAAATTTCAAATAGTTTAAAGCACTCGCTGCATTCATTCAGCTCGGAGCATAAAAAGGGTCTTTATAGTGGAAGGGGAAATTAGCGATGGTCTCTCTTATGTGTGTGAGAAGCACCGCTTTGCCTGCGACGACTCCAAAACTGGAAGCAAACGCTTTCTTTTTTCCTCCTCTGTGTGTGTGTGTGTGTGTGTGTGTGTTTGGTTAGTTACAGTAATTACGGCCCAATAACTGACAGCCAAAACCAGGCAAGGAGAAAGT
>NC_045756.1:8829635-8834622 GCF_008692095.1 Etheostoma spectabile
GTGTTTTTCCTCAGCCTCGCGCAGCCTCGCTGCCGAACATCTGCTGAGAGATTTGCATATTAATTAACCCATATTAACTCTAATTATTCTGGGAAATTATCAAATAAATTAAATTTTCTAATTTTAACCGTTACCTACCCCCCCGCCGCCCCCACCTTCTACCACCTTTTTCCCGTTGCTTGACGTGTGTCAGGGTAACATCGAAGGGAATACTCACCTGAGCTGGAATTTAAAAAATATATATATATATATATAATATATATATATTCTCCCCACACACACACACACACACTCAGCTCCTCGCCCTTCCTCCCCCCTCTCTTCCAATATCTCCCCTCCTCTGTTCTTCTTCTCTGAAAATCTCCCTCCCACTCTCCTGGCCTGGGAGTCCTGAGGGCAGCCAGGGGAAGCTTTTGTGTGTCTTTTTTATTCTTCTTCTTTGGCTTGTGTGACGAGGAGGAGGCGGAGGAGGGAGGATGGGGGGGGTTTACTCCGAACATTTGTTGGAGGCAGGAACATGTGTGAACTGGGGGAGGATGAGGAGGAGGAGGGGAAGGGGGCGGGGGGTGGGGGGCACAGATGGTGAATCCATGCAGGACCCGGCAAAGGTGGGACCCTCTGAGCTGTTGAGCAAACCTTGCAGCTTTTTTTTTTTTTTCCTCCCTCTCTCCCTCTCTCCCTCCCCAGCCTGTTGCTCGGGCCTCCTCGGCAAATAGATGGGACTTTAATTGAATTAGAGTCAGCGCGGCTGCGAGGGGTCTCCTCCGCGGACAAAAAACAAAACAAAATAACCCCGGTGGTTGGACGGATGCGTGGTGGGAAGTTTCGCCGTCAACACACAGAATCAAAGACACGTCCGATGAAAGGGGAAATCACCAAGGTGTGTCATAGGCCACTTATGGAAAAAATAAAGGTCTAAATTTGTCCAGTTTTGCTTTGGGGTGTTAACTGGTTGTTTTCCCCGTCGATGCATCTAGAAGGACTGTAGATCTGCGGCTTCAGACTACTTTTGCTTTCAATTTGAGAGGATTTCACACTCATGACATCAGAATAAAATCCTATTTAGCTGTAAAAAACAGTTATTTTCATTAAAAGCATCTCTTAAAACACCTAAAAGTGTAAAAAAAAGTTTTGTCCTTGACAACTCATATCAGTCAAACACACTCCCCCCCTATATAGCCATATGTATGCACACACACACACTGCCCAGACGGACACACTCACACACACACACACACACTCTCTCCCAGGTTGCGTTTACACTTCACTGAGTTTTCACCATTCATCGTCTCTCCCAAGTCGCCCCCTCCCCTCCTCGCCCCTCCCCTGGCCCTCACCCCTCACTCTCTCTCTCTGTCTCCTTTCAGGGCTTTTGTTTGCCCTCTGCCACCGTCCTTTCACCGACTTGGCCCCGATTTGCTCCTTGTGCTCGATCGCACCATTATGCTAGGACAAGATAGCACAGAATATCCAAACATGTCTGCTTTTCTTTTGTCTGGCGTGACTTGGGTTTGAGTTGACGCCTAGACGCCACTATGTTCCCTGTCCTACCTAAAGAAAACACTTGTTTTCACTCAGAAGACGTATAATCTTCCAGGGTTTCATCCAAATGTATTATTTATTTAGTTATTTGAGGTGAACTGCAAGCCTTTCAAATGAAGTTGTGATTTCACCTGAATTCTCTTCTCAGTGTCTCTTAAAAAAGCTAAAGGGATCAGTTTGGGTGTGTCAGTCCATGGGTGAGGCAGATGGAGGGAAGGAGGGGTGAGGTTTCCATCGCACAGGAGTCAGACTCACCCGGCGAAGGGTTTAAACTGTGTCAGACAGGAACAAAGGCAGACGAAAGGTCATCATAAGAATCCGCTACCGGCCGTAGCCATGAGGCAGCGACCTCGCTTTCACCTTAATGCCCTCCCGCTCACACACACTAACACACACACACAGACACACACTGACTAACAGAGCACTTCTGCTTCCCCTCGCAGCCATCCAGGTGATCCGCTTGGCTCACATTCATGAGACAGGGAGCGAGCGTGAGCAGTTATCGTCCAATAGGGAGAATGTCCTGGCTCATTATCGGCGTAGGAGGCCGAGCGTGTCACCTGGAGCTAAGCCCCGACACTCGGCTAAAAAGAGTCAGCCAGGGTTAGCGCGAGAGAGCGCAAAACGTGGGTGTTAGTCATTCTCCCTGCAGCGATCACCTCCACCGTTGGCCCGCCGAAACCGAAAGAGCTCTCTCTCTCTCTCTCTCTCTCTCTCTCTCTCTCCCTCTCTGTCTCTCTCTCCCCGGCTCTCGAGCAGGAAAGGGCTTTGAGTGCAGCCTCCTCCGGGCACTGGACGACTACTTGGGGATCGTTAAATAGATGTGATTATACATGTTAGCATTGTCAAATGGTTTTCCTGGGCAGAGAGCATGTGGAAGACCTCCGAACTTGGCTTTCACGGCTGTGGAAGACAGGTGTGGGGGGGGGGGTTTCAACTTTTGCGCAAAGTTGAAATTTATAGCGCCAAACATTTCATTTTCTGCAGTCTGGGGAATTTTTAGGCACCAATTTGTGGCTTTTTCTGCATCACTTAATGGTGCAAATGCCTCTATTTATGTAAAGGGAATTATAATAGCTTTTTGGTATGGGTTGCACTGGCCAGTCTAGATTATTAGGAGGGTTGTAACCCTCCACCACCCCTGTATATTAATAAATAATATCTGAAACTCTCCTTTACCTCCCTCTCTAGCGGAACGCTTCATTTCCCCACAGTGCGTGACTATGTATCTGGATGATAAAACCCCTCGAAACTTTGGGATAATTTCATTTGAAGCTTTTGAAAAGCAGGTATTTATTGGACATTCCACAAGTTTGTCCGATTTGCCTCTAGAGGAGTTGTGACACAAGCTTATTTTCACATTTCCTCTTCCCCGTGTCACTCACTCTCATCTTGAAAATTCCATGTATACACACTGTCGTATTCCCGCGAGTGACTTTGGGGGTCTTTGAATGCAGCATGTGCTCAGACAACTGTTGTCAAAAGCACACACGGAGCGAGTCAGTAGAGTCCATTATGACGCCCAACATTCAAGGCCTTTTCTTTTCTTTTTTCTTTTATCACCGGAGCCATTCGTCCGTTGACGCGTTGTAAATACAAGCATTTTCCATGTTGGAGTTTGATTTTACGGCGCTAAATTAATTGCGCCGCCTTCTCAGTATCTGCAGAACACAACTGGCTGAAGAATGGCATGCTCTACTTTATCTATCTTCATCAAAAAAAATGATAAGACTCCAATAAGACTTTCTCTCTCTGCTGTCACTGCTGATGCTTCTAGCCATCCTAATCAATATACAATATTCCTCTCCTCTCTATACTTTTTTTTGGTGAGTGACAGAATAATGCCGGGCCTGTGAAAAGGGTTATGTCAGATAGTTTAAAACCCGATATTTAACAAGAATTGTGCTTGTTACATGTGTCATTTTAATTATCTGCAAACACTCAAGTCAAAGAAGCGCCCTTTTTTTTATTTTATAGGAGAGATTTAAAAAAATAAAAGGAAGAAGAAGAAGAGAGAAAAATCAATATCAAACAGGTAGCATGAGTTTGTAGGAACGTCAGGCGTGATTGCCTTTGTTCGTGGATGACACTTAAGGTAAGAAAAGGAGAGAAGAGGCTTTTGAGGAGTAAACATTATCTTTTCTTTGTCTTTCTCTCTTCTCAGCAACACAAAAGGCTGATTAGGAGTGTGGGGGGGGGGGGGGGGGGGGGGGGGGGGGGGGGGGGGGCGCGAAATAACTGCCTGCGAAATATTAGTAGGTTAGAATTACTTTGTTGCGTGACACAATACCAATAGATGCCTGGCGCTCGGAGAGGGAGAGACTCTTGTCAGCGGTGGCACCTAAACAATGGCGGCTTTCTTTGACGTAAATACTGCGGGTTTGACTTTGACGAGCGCCCCCACTGTCATTTTGCCTTCTCGGAGGTACTATACGTTGAATGCCGAGGAGACAGCTGACTACTGTAGCTTTTCAGAAACGGTTCTACGCCCTCCCCCTTCGCGCTTAAACACTGTTCAGAAACTTAAGAACAAGATGTCACAAGCGATCAGAAAAAAAGAAAAATAACCCAGCAAGAGACAAAATGCTTGACAAAGAATAGAAATGAAAGCTCCACTTTTGCTTCTCTGGGATTTACTTTACCTCTAAATTCTCTAGCATGCCCCCGAAAAAGTTTGCCGCATTCCCTCAATCCCTATGTGGGAGTATTGCAAGTCAGACCGGTGCGCGTTGCCGCGGTGGATGTGTTGCTAAACAAAAAAAAAGAAGCTCCCTCGCTCCTTTTATTGGGGAAGAATGGGCCCTTTAAAACCTGTCCAGCCTTAGATAATTTCATTCAGCCAGCCCCTGCTCCGCCGTCATTGAATCTGCATCCCGAGATCAGGTTCACAGCGACGGGTTGATAGCTTCCCAAGCCTCTTGGCCTTTTGTTCTACCAGCCCGGCGCTGGCGGCTGCCCCTCCCCTGCTCCTCGCACGTTGGAGGAGTGGGGGGGGGGGGACACAGAGCTGATGGGACGTTGCTGAGAAAAAGTTGAAAACCTCAGGGGTCAATGGACCACAAATTCAAATTTTTAAATATTGTGTTTTTGAAGGGGAGTGGAGAGAAGTTTCACCATATGGTCGGGTTAAACAGGTAAAGGCTTTCCTCTCTTTTATAAAAAATACATATATAACTTTTCATGCAAAGGCACAATATGAATTGTACCAAGGTAGATGTAGACCACCCAGGAATTCTCCCCGCTCCTGGTTTTTTTTCAGCCTGGGTTGCCTTTTTTGTCATCTCCAAGGAGCATTACTGAGTCTGAACTTGCCTAAACCCTTGTGATCACACCTCTTGAAAAAGGTTTTGTTTCTTCTGTCGATTGGTATTCGAGGCAGGTCACCGCACTCCCACCCTCCTCCTCCTCCTCCTCCTCCCCCTCCACCATCCTGCCGGCCAGCCTG
>NC_045756.1:8834632-8836509 GCF_008692095.1 Etheostoma spectabile
TGCCACCCTCCTCGCCCCTCCCCCCCCCCATTCCTCCCCTCCCACGTTTGAAAGCCCTGTTTTCATTTTAATTTGCACCTGTTGTGCAGTTGTTCGCTGAAGGCGAGTGCAGACCGGTCAATCGCACGGAGACGTGTTAGGAGGAGATGTGGGGAGGCTTATCTTTTGATATGTATAATGTCCTCAGAAAATGTCATGCATGGACTTCATCTTGTCGCTCTTGATTCGATTCTGGGAAAGCTTCAAGGGGCAGGGACACTTTTCAGGCCTCAGTAGGGCGAAATATGGCCCATGAGATGTTGTAATTAAGCTTTGTCGATGACACAATGCGAGGCGTTCTGCACTCTCTAAACTATTTATATAACATTCTCCAAGCCATTACATTTAAATGTGTTCAATTTCCACCAAAGACATATGAGCCTGCTTCAGCTTTTTTTAATTGCTCAGGAACATACATTTTCAACTAAAACACAATAATAATACTTTTAAAATAAAAAAAGCCTCCACCTCTTCACGATGGTGGCTCGAAAGTCTGGGTCCTCCCATGATTGGCTCTCACCGCAGAACATTCTTGCTCAGGCTGCCAGCGAGGTGTGTCCCCATGCGATGCCATGTTCCTGGCTCAGCCTAGCGCTCCATCTGCACGCCTCCAAAAAGTCTTCTGACGTCCATTTTCTGCCACGACTCACGCCGCGGCGAGCATGCGCCGAACCTGCCGATGCCGGCGACTAATTTGCACGCGAGCCACCTTTTGATTAAGTTCACAGCCCTCATTTACAGGCCGTCTATTTTAAGCAAAGCGGGCGTATATGTCTGGGTCCTGAGTGTTGTGGAAGCGGGGCGGGCCCCGCTGATGCTGCTCTGGAGTTTGGAGTGTGTGTGAGGGTGTGTGTGTGGTATGTATGTCAGCCTACCTTTTTTTAATGTGTGCACTCGATAGGCCCCTGAAGGTCCTGTCGTATCTATATTTTCACATGTTAGGAAACCTCTGTGTTCATGTTCATGGTTCACTGGCAATGCAAATGTGAAGAAGACATCCAAAGGGGTACATGTGAAGCATAATCTAAATTACTAGAGGTTAAGCCTTTCTGTATGCACAGCAGCGACATTTCTAATATTGCATGTGCTATGTGAAGCATCTCAATCGTGACGGGTATGCTGCAGGGCATAGCCGGTCCTGAAAGGTGCAGCTCGTTGGCATCCGAGGCATGCGAGCAGGACTGAAAATTAGTGGCTATTTTGGCCCCCGCATCTCCTCGACAGCTGTCTGCCCACCGCTGCGGTTCAGTCACAGATTCCAGCCGCGGACGCTGTAATTGGGGTGTAACCCACAAAAGATTTAAAAAAAAAAAAAAAGAAAGAAAAGATGAGCCTACGCCTTGGGCCGAGCAGTGATGTGGGGTGACCTTTTTTTAATCTGAGAATAAACCCCTCAATTTCCAAAAACAAGTCGAAATCCCTTCTTCAGATTCCTCTGTCATTTATGTTTCGAGTTGGATCACTCGGCTGACACTCGTATGCGAGTTCCAAAGTAGTTCACGCCTACATTCCTTGATCAATCACGTTGCAAGCTGCCAGCAGGGACTGGCTTGAACAACACATGGGAAAATTGTGAAACTAGAATAAGACGTGCTTAAGAGGATCCAAGGGTATAACACTTTCTTTTAAACAATGGTTGATCATAAGGACTAGTGCTGCTCATTTCGAACATTTACAAAGCGCTGGAAGAAGTATTCAGGTCCTTTACTTAAGTAAAAGTACTAATATCACACTGTAAAAAGTAAAGAACTCTCCTGCCATTGTAGAAAGTCTAAAGGATCCAACCTGTTGTGTGTTTAATGGTCTCATCAGCTCAGCTGGACCTGTAGGCCGTTATA
>NC_045756.1:8836519-8837416 GCF_008692095.1 Etheostoma spectabile
GTTACTTTATAATAAAACATCAGATTAGTGTGTTTTGTGTGCAGTGTGTGTAAAGTAACTAGTAACTAAAGCTGTCAGATGAATGTAGTGGAGTAAAAAGTAGAATATTTCTCTCTGAAATGTAGCGGAGTAGAAGGTGAAAGTGGCATGAAAAGAAAAGACTCAAGTAAAGTACAAGTACCTCAACATTTGGACTATGGTACAGTACTGGAGTACATGTACTTAGTTACATTTTAACACCACGTTATTTCTCTGCGGTCCTTTCCTGTGCTGACCCTTTCTTTTTGTCTCTCTGTGTTACAGCTCTGAACTACGAGAATGTGGTGGAGACGGGCTCGGAGACGGAGGAGGAGGACAGGCTGCCGGTGTCCGAGGAAGACCCCCTGCTCAACGGCACGGGCAGCCCGGCCAGCCTCACCAACCCGGAGGCCTCGCCGCGGGCCGAGAGCCACGGCCTGCTGACCAAGGACGAGGAGGACGACGAGATGCGGGACAGCGGCGTGGAGCACATCTGGCCCGACAACGACATGCTGAGCGCCTCGGTCGACGGTACTGGTGAGTCGGCCTAACCCGGACCCCCCAGCACAAAACGGACGTTACACAGTCCTTACAGTTAGGATTTTACTTTCAAAAGAAGAGAACAAGCACAACAGATACCATGCTGGCCCCAAAATTGGGCCCTAAAGGAGAGAATTTTTTTTTTTTCTCATGCACACAAGAAACTTACTTATCTAAAGCTAGCAAAATGTTGCTTATGAAGTACTGTTAGTACATTACATGGAGTTTTAACATATCACAACAGTAACCTTAGCAACTTTAACCCTCATGTTGTCCTCGGGTCACATTTACCCATTTTCCTATATCAATGTTCTTTTTAATTCCCCAAAATAACATGAT
>NC_045756.1:8837426-8837639 GCF_008692095.1 Etheostoma spectabile
CAACGCTCTTTGCCAAGTACAAATCTCTACTTTCATTAATTTTGGGGTGTGTTATTCAATTTAACAGCATTTGAGAAAAAGAAATTGAAGTGGTTTTGATAAAGTATTGATTAAAAGTTTACAGGTTCCAGTCTTTGATTATCTATCAACATCCATTCCTTACATTTTGATTTTCATAATTCCTAATTTCTGCTTTTCTAACTCAAACATTAG
>NC_045756.1:8837649-8842675 GCF_008692095.1 Etheostoma spectabile
TTTCCTGTAAATTAGGTTTATTGACCATGAATTACAAAAAAAACTGTAAAACTAAAGTTAATGAGTCAGTGTTATGTAGTGTTGACAATGTCAAAAAAAGTGACAAATATTTTAAAAAATGCTTCAAAAGTGTTGAAAAACGGGAAAAGACGTATGAAGAAGGTAAAAACATTGATAGAAAGCGTCAACAAAAGTGCTGATTTTCAATTTTGACGGGAAGACAACACAAGGGTTAAGTTGACCCCATCAGGAATCATTGATGAATGCCTGAATGAAAAAGTAATGTAAAATCTATTTGAAATGATGCAGTCTCCAGAATATTTCTCACAAATCTTGCACTATAAAAAAACCCCACTTCTCTCTTTTGTTCTGTGTGCTCTACCAGATGTTGGGGGGTTTTCAGGTGAGCTGTCAATCCCAGAAGCTACCGCTAAGCTGACTCTCCGATATGTCACCGCAAATGTGTGCACATCCTGCCACTCGTGGTACGGTCTTATGCCGTAAACCCCACCCCATCTGGTGCCCGAGTAGACTTAAACAAAACCCCTCGAAGCGTTGCGCAAACAGGACCTGAGCCGGGTCTGACGGCGGAGCCCCGATGATGCTCCCTCGGCTGACAGACACGATAAACAGTTTCTCTGTGGGAGCGACAGAGACCATTTGGTTCGCGCTTAGAGAAAAGTCCCGCTCTGAGCCAAACAACGAAAACTATTTACCTTAAGGTATAACCCCCCCAAAAAACAGCAAGCTGCAAAAAATGGAACGCAGCGGGAGTTGAGAATGTAGTTGACGTGAGTCATTGTTCCAGATTGTGCAGGAGACTCAAACTGTATCAGTGTTCATGGTATTTCAACAACCTCCCCAACCAGCTCCTTACTCCCAGCAAGGTGATACCTTCCCCAAAAGTTGAGTGACTTATTGTCTTTTTGTTGAGCAACTCAGATTGGTGTGTGTGTGTGTGGGGGGGGGGGATAGGGGGGAGGCGGGGCAGTCACGGATGCTTGAAAGATAAATACTTTTAATTAGGGGGCAGGGTATGATCATTAAAGGAAGCCAGACTGCTGCGAAAAGTCATTAACAATCTTAAATGAAATTTTTATTTTTATGATAGCCATTTACATGTATAATAAGAGTCAATGATTCTTGGAAGCATGCGACAGGAACAGAGTATGGCGAGAAGTCATGTAAGACAGCCAATTTAAATGAGCTGGGCTCGGCTATTCATTTCTGCTAATGAACTAGCTGTGCACGCTGCCGAAAAACGGGGGAACGTTCAGCAGTCTTAAATTTTAATATGGGGGAGGGGGGAGGGGGGTTGCACATTTATTAGGGATGGGAAAAAAACTTAGTGGTTATCAACATTTGCTTCTCCTAAATAACCGTTCATACTGGCTCCTTAAGGCGGGGAGTAAGAGAAGACGCTTTGGTAAATAAATCAAGATAAAGGATAAACAAGCTGTCGTTGCATACGGTAATTGTTTATTTGATAAAGACCCGCGGTGCCATAATGTCTGTAATTCAACTATGTTGCAATTCCCAGATAATATGCTTCTTGTGTGATAAAGTGGCTGACATATTTCGGAGAGCAAGTCAAGTTCATTAGAGCGTTTGGGAGTCTCTTTCCCAATCTTGCGGGTGCTGTGTTTCCCAGCCTGTTATTTTTTTTTATATATTTTTTTTTCTTCCTCGGTGCCTAAGTGTCTACGGTGATACCTCAGCACATAACTTAGGCCTGAGATAAGTTAGCGCCCCCCCCCCCACACCTCCTTCCTACTCTGACTGATTTGGTCGTCACTCCCCTATCAAGAGTTTGTACACAGGTCTTGGAAGTGCGAGTGAACGCAATGTCTTTTAGATGTTTTGGGAAAGTGCAGTAAAAGTATGGAGCACGAGGACACACTCTGAAGACTCATCGCCTGCGTTGTGATGCTTTTAAAAACTGTTCCGTGTAAGAATAGAAAAGCGAGAACAGAAAGTGTATCGCCGAGCCTCTTTCTGATTCCAGGGCACAATCAGAGTCTTGTGTCTGGCGTTGTCCTTGACATTCCTTCATCCCACAGCGAGGCTGGACGCGATGTGCTGGAAAGCATGACATCATTATCACTGACAGACATTTTCAAATAAATCACCTGCATTTCTCCCTTTGCCCTTTTTAAACTCCTCTCCAGGGCGTCGGAAGGATTTCTGACTTCTAACATTGCAGCAATCACAGGCTGTAGAAATCCCCCCCCCCCTCATGTTTGCTGCCTTATCGAAGCGCTCAATAAGACAGCCACATTTATTTTATGACTTTCTTTTTTTTCTTCAAAATGTGTCCGTCTGTTAGTGGTTCTTGTTTTCTTCGCACGTTTATCCAATTTTGGAGTTATTAGTTTGCCATTTTAACACCTAGTGCATCCAGGAGTGTTTCAGATGCAAAAAAACATGAATACAAAAAAATCTGGATTCTTGGCTCAAATGTGCAGGCATGGAACATTGACACAAAATGTCTGCTATTGACAACTGTAGTGTAAAAATACTGCATATAATAGAGATTCTGAAGCCTTTGTGTGTGTGTGTACCAGACACATTCAGGAGAAATGAGGCCAAATGCACAAAAGGCAGAAACTTTGAAGCGACTGCGGTGACCGGCCATAAAAATAGGAATGTTTTCAAAATAAACAGCATCAGAGCTGCTATGAAAATAGGTGGAATTACGGTCTGGCCAAGGTATTCGGGACTCCTCCTGAGTCAAACCTCAACATCGCTCTGCAAGGAGGTGTGTACCTTACTGCCTCACGTCCTCTGTGATTTACTACTGACAAAACACACTTTTCCAGCATTTGGTGGACAGAATTCATCCAAAATGCTTTCCACGACCAGAAATAGGCTCATATTTGTGGCATAAATGACTCCAGAAGAAATCAAATCCCTCTTCTTTCCTTCGTACTTTTTATGTTGTGAAAACTTTGAGATACTCAACGAGGCAAAGTTATGAAATTGGCCAAGTCTCATAAAATGTGTGTGTGTGTGCGTGTGTGTGTGTGTGTATAAAAAAAGAGGCTTTGCAGCAGCAACATTAATGCCTTTTTCTTACTATAGAAGGACCCAGGCAACCACACTTTGTCCCATTTGAATGGACTCCAGGACTGATATGTGTGTGTGTGTGTGTGTGTGTGTGTGTGTGTGTGTGTGTGTGTCTGTCAGAGGCCGCAGCAGTGAGGTGTACATGGTATAAGCCTACCTCCTACTGGAGGCAGCCGTCCCTCCCTTCAGACCACAGATAACCAGAGTTACCCAAGGTAAATAGGGGAGAGTGGAGGGCCAGTAAATCCCACCGGTCATCCCCTTGCGTCAGGCCAAAAATATGCAGCCAAATGTGATTACCCAAAGCAAACACGGTGCCTACGAGGACACGGAAATGCGAGGGAGTTTTGCCCGTGTTCAGTGTGGATTTCTAAATGCAATCTGATACTAGAGGGTTTCTTCTTCTTCTTAATCTGTTTGGTTTTGTCATTTCTTAATTTATGTGTTTTAAAGCCATTCATTTTCTCTTACTGCAACTGTGGTTTGGATGCTGTTTGGCAGCTGTGCAATCAAATGTACATGGGGGGGGGGGGGGATCCTAGCGAGGGGAAAGTTAAACTAGGACGTGCCCCATCCAGAAGACTCTGTCATTATTCCGTGAAGCCATTGACAGGGGTAGTTATCATTTCACCGCCGACGCCAAATCTTTAATTTGGAGAAAACCCTGGGATTGCGAGCCCAGGAAAAAAGCATTCCGCAACTATTACACCCATTGTCTTCAACTCTAAATAAAAAAGATGTTTTGCTTCTGGCTTTTGTGTAGCAGGATAACATTATTATAAACAATACACCCACCACCTTTTCCTGTACTATCTCAACCCAGGTTTCTGTAATGTAGGCGCTCATCTTTTGTTTAATAGCTCAGGGAGAGTCAGATACATCAGATCCTGCTGTGTGCTGTGGTGAAAGGGGGGTGGTGGTGGTGGTGGTGGTGGTGGGGGGGGGGTATTCACAATGCAACACTTGTGACATCCTTGCAGGAGCAGCAAAGCAAGAACAGATGTACAAGGCTCACAATGCAGGTTTCTTTTCTTCTTTTTAAAACACAAAGCCCCCATGTTCTCGGAAGCACCTTGATTTCATTTTTGTACCCCGGAGACAGGGAGGGA
This sequence comes from Etheostoma spectabile, assembly GCF_008692095.1. Taxonomy (NCBI): domain Eukaryota; kingdom Metazoa; phylum Chordata; class Actinopteri; order Perciformes; family Percidae; genus Etheostoma; species Etheostoma spectabile. The sequence goes on from NC_045756.1 coordinate 8,841,825, forward strand.
GGGACCAGGGACTTCTTAAGCTGATTGTCCAGTCGGTGTCCTCCTGTCGACCGTGGACGGATACATTTGTCAGACGGGGGGGGGTTAGTTTACGAGCGTGTCAATCCGTCGTTTATTTACAGCCACCTTTACCTGTGCCAGGACTATATCCGCCGGGTACCATTATCCTGATTGGCAGTAAGAAACCTGTTCTGTTTACCCCCATGCTCCTGGAGGGGGTTAGTTACTCAAACATCTCTCAGAGACAGCTTTTCTCTTTGGAGGCAGAAATAACCTGATTGGTTGGTGTCAATCTCAAGTCTGCAGAACTGTCTGGGAGATTGATGAGATGATTTAAAAGATTAGTGGTAGCCTAGTTTTTGGGGTTTTCTTTGAGATTATGTTTTGACCTCGGATAGGACAGGAACGTGAGGAGAAAGAGGGGGACGACATGCGGCAAAGGGCCACAGGTCAGATTCCAACACTGGGCCGCCGCTGTAAGGACTGAGCCTTGGTACGGGGGTGCACGCTCCACCAGCTGAGCTACCAGGGGCGCCCCATCCCTAGAGGTTTTAACACGCTGTCCATTTCATTGGCGCTTCAGTCTGACATACTTTTACCAGAGAATGTGACTTCTTTGTCTCCGCCCACCTGTGGTTTACCCCAACCAGTGAGGTTGCTCCCCCGACCAATGAGGTTCCTCCGGCCTCCAGAGCAGCTCCGCCCCCCTGAGGAATGTTTGTGCAACTTGTGGTTAAGGCTTGTGTTCCTTTTTTAGTTGGTAGCAAGGCACTGACTCTCTGCGCGGGGGTTGTGGCACATCAGAAAAAAACAAATGTGTGTGCTTCGGAGAAGAAAAAAAAAAAAAAAGC
>NC_045756.1:8843250-8843692 GCF_008692095.1 Etheostoma spectabile
TGTGTGTGTGTGTGTGTGTGTGTGTGTGTGTGTGTGTGTGTGTGTGTGTTTGGCAGTGCACTTTCTGCACCTGCAACCTTTAGAGTGGCTTGTACACAGGGATGTTGTCAATGTAACAATATTTTAATACATCCAAATTCAGGTTAAAACATACTATTTTTAACATTTGTCATCACCACCCACTCACACAAAAATCGAGAAAAGAGGACAGTTACTACAATATTCAAGACCATTTAACAAAATAGCAACAAAATAGACAATAAACCAAACATATGTATTAGTGCCAACATAAACCCTAAACCCATCATACGTACCTCCCCACAGCACAAAGCTTCTTATGAGCCCTCTACAAAGCTCAGGTACTTTCCCCATTTTCTAGCATAGACATCCAACCTGACCAACGTTAATATGACATCTTTCCAAACCCCGCCCCCCTAGCCAC
>NC_045756.1:8843702-8844997 GCF_008692095.1 Etheostoma spectabile
CACTCCTGGATTGAAGGCGGCACCCCTTCATTCTTCCATCCTCTTAAAATAATCTGATCATTAAACTAGTCTGGACCCAGCATTTTATGTGCTTATCCATCCCCCCCCTAGGATTGACCCATCTCCTAGACTAAATAATCTCGGGCTGAATGCTACCTGGGTCCCTGCGATCCGACATGGGTTATCATAAATCCCACACGGAGTTAGCGCCCGCAGAATTCCAGATTTTCCGCAGATTTTTGGACTTAAAGTATGTCTGCTTGGGAAGCACAAAAAGTGTTCATTTGTGTGACAGTTGTGCGTTTGTTTTCTGCTTTTTCGCCATCTCTTTCTTCCACTACTTCTTCTCCTACTACTAAATGCATTGTCATTACCGCCATTGTCTGCTTTGTTAAAATTCCGCCAAATCAATCATTTTTGAGAAAGTAAAATTTACTGCTGAATTACTGAGGATTTGTCAACAATTGGGGAAATTGAGGGATTGGGCGAATAAATTCCCCCAAGTGTCCCGGTCCAAATTCATGGTAATTAAAAGGATCAATCTTGTTTATTTCTGTGGCTGTTTTCAGCTGTCCTGTTGAGCTAAGTGAGCCTCGAGTGTGTGTTTGTGTCCCGGTGCCTACTCCTGGCGGAGCCCGAAACCTTACCTGCCATTCTTCATTAAGCCACCAAGAGCTGATTTGCAGCCACACACACCCCTCCCTCCCTTCCATGATATCATGCTGGCCACACTAACAATTGGCCCTGGACGCTGTTTTGGTAAACCAGACTCACCCCACAGAACGCACACAGCCCCCGCTTCAAAAACCCTCCCTTCAGCTTTGATTACTATTACGTTCTGCCCGTCGTGGTGTTTTCTCCACTGTTTTTGCCCTGTGTTCTGACAATTTGGAGCGCAGCAAATGTTTTCCATTTTCACTGCTTAGAGGAGTTTTGGAAACAATACCGTGGCACCGCTGTGGAAGCTCCCCGCCACTAGATCACATGTGATTTCATTTAAAGACATGAAGCAGTTTGATCACGTCCCACGGTGCCAAAGCACACTTTGATCCAGGTGATTTCCTCCTTCGCTGGAAGAAAAACGTCACTTGTTTCTGCTTTTCAAAGAAACAATGCACATTGCTAGTTTCCCATGAGGAATGACTCAGAAAACGTTAAAGATCAGTGGGCTCATTTTTTAATTCAGCTGCGGGGTAAAGCATCAGTCAATCCTAAAAAAAATCAGCTGTCATGAAAACATTCAGCCCAGCATTCAGCCCAGCATTCAGCCCAGCATTCAGCCCAGCATTCAGCCC
>NC_045756.1:8845412-8847982 GCF_008692095.1 Etheostoma spectabile
GTGTGTGTGTGTGTGTGTGTGTGTGTGTGTGTGTGTGTGTGTGTGTGCGCGCTCTTTGAAAGTCGGCCATCCCCTTGACTAATGAAGGCTGCTGATTTCTTTTAGCTCCGGTTTGTTTTTTGGACGCAGCTATCTCCACGCTGCAGCTTAAGAGTTTCCCTGAAGAGAAGGGACTGGGAAATAATTTCAGAGAAACGCATTGTGTGGCCTCAGCACTTTGGCTGGCTTAAGATACATTCTGCTCAGCTATGGCAAAGCATGTCTCTCGCTCTCACTCTTACTCTCTCTCTCTCTCTCTCTCTCCTTTGACGCCGGTTAGTGGTTTGGCCCCAGTAATCTGTTCAACACAGAATCAACAAAAGCCACAGTCTCTTGATTGACCTTATATGTGAAAGTCGATACAAAGAAACGTGGCTCTGTTGCTGATTAAGCTGGGCTTGTATATGAATGTATATGAGAGTGTGTGTGAGTGTTTTCCTTTTTTTTATTCTACAGCCCTAAACTCCTAACTCAAAATCAGATTTAATGTCATGAGTGAATTAGGTCAGTGGAGATTTTTTTTTTCACACGTTGCTCCTCAGCAGCTTCGTGGTAGCGCGTTTATCTCCGACTTCTGGCCGGATTAAGTTACAATTCTTATTTTAGCCGGCATGGTGTGACAAGCATACCCAGTAATTTAGATGTATTCTCCCCAAAGCACGGCTGTAATGTTTTAGGGTGGCTGTCCTCATCGCATTTCCACCAAGATGTACCCAATATCCTTCTGTAAGAACATTTCTCAAGGGAAGGAATGAATCCAATTTATTCCTCCCCCTCCTCCCTCTATCGGTCTCGTCCCTCTCACTGACGGACTCTCTCTCTCTCTTTCTCTCTCTCTTCCTCCTCTTCAGTCAAGAGCGTCGATTGCACTTCAGAGTTCGAGGACTTCTTCGCCAAGCGGAAGCTGGACGACAGCGACAGTCACGTGGTGAGCATCGCCGAGTACCTGCAGCGCGGCGACACCGCCATCATCTACCCAGAAGCCCCGGAGGAGCTGTCCCGCCTGGGCACGCCCGAGGCCACCGGTCCAGAGGAGAACGGTACGCATCCTGTCATGGGTGGTGGGAGGGGGTCAGCACTTTTTTATTTCTTTTTTTTTGTTGGGAGACTGCTGGTTCAGTGACTTATAGCAGGGTGAAACACAGATTTTGTATAAAATGAAGTTGCATATTAAACTGGGCCTGCAAGGTATCTTTTAATGTTACACATACATGTGGCATCATTACTGGATCTGTGGATGGCGTCCTCAGCCTGTTGGCTCAGAGAGACCAAAGATGAGATGTCATACAGCACTATGTATCTAAGGTTAGCTTACTTTGCTAACATTAGCCACCATAAGCCAGTCTTTGCATTAGCAGCATATCTGAGTGTGTGGAATTTAAAAATAGAGAAACGTGTTTTTTGCTTTTTAACAAGTTGCACAATCTTGCTTTTGAATCATTTTCAAAATCATGTGAATGTTAGTTGAGAGAGATTCATTTTATCCAATTCTTTTAATATCCAATGTAAAACAAGGAAAGCCTTCCGTGTACTGGGGCCTCCTCCTGTCGCAGTAACAGATCAGCTTGCTCAGCTAACATCCCCTGTACCAGCAAAGGTTAAAAAAGAGAGAGCGAAAGAAAAGGAGTCTGGACAGAGCAACAGCTCTCCCCGCTGACACAAGCGGGCAGCTGTTGGTCCCACAGATTCACCGGATGCCTTGGTGTTTACCTACAGTCTTAAGCAACAGCTGGGCAGGGGCTTGAAATCAGATAGTACACCTCTGAAGCTCTCCGCAGGGACAAAACTGGGGGGGGTGGGCGGGGGGGAAGAGAGATGGAATGGGCTCATGATTCATGTTGCAGACGTGATGAACGTGTTTCTCTTCCCACCTTCTCCCCTTCCCTCCTCCCCCCCCCCCCCCCCCCCCCCCCTCCTCCCGTCTGCTCACGTGCGACCTGCCACCCTGGAACGCCAGATGCCTTCGCCCAACTGTGACCTGCCCCTACTGCGACCGGGTCTACAAGCGTTGTTACATCGCTGAAAGGAGCCATCAAGTCCGCATGAGAAGACCGAGAGAACTTCGCCTGCCCCTGGCAATACACGTTTTGCTTACCGCTACTCACTGGAGCGATATGCCAACACCCAGCCTGCAAAGGGATCATAGGGGGATTTACCATTTTTACTTCTTCTTCATCATCCTTGACTCTCTCTCTATTTCTCATCACTCCTCCGCTCTTCCTCTCGCTGTCACCCCGTTTCTTTCTAATGTCTTGATCCTCAGCGAAGACAGATGTCATTTTTTTCTGAGTTGGCACTCATATAATTTTTCATGGCATTTTGAGAGCGATCCTTTTAATGGTAATAAGCTTAATTAGGCCCTAAATGTTGTTTGATGGCCTTCCACTGATAACTTTTCAGTCGTAGGTTCACGATCGAATTGATGGTGGATTTCCATTTGGAAAAAAACAATTGTATCAGACCCTTAACTTATTCACTCCTGGCCTTTATGTTCCTTCCGCAGCCTGATGTCGATACTCCATCAAGACCCT
>NC_045756.1:8848371-8858023 GCF_008692095.1 Etheostoma spectabile
CCCCCCCCCCCTCCCCACACACACACACACACACTTGTAATTTCATGCACTGCATAAACATCTGTGTATACTTGAATTTTTTTTCCCCCTAAGCAATTTATATGCTATATGTCTGAGATATAATGTGAGTCTGCTGGCAGTTAGCATGAATCACCTTAAAGTCCTGTGAGGTGAAAACACATCCCGCAGTCACGGGCGTTTAACTCGCTTGTCAGCTTTAAGTTGAAGATGCGGTGGTGAGACAGATTGTGGCGAAAGTGAAAATGCACGCTTACACAGTTTTCGCACATTAGGGGGACAATTATAACTTCTCAGTCAAATGAAATTGAGCAGTACATTTTTAAAGAGGATGGAGTGTGTACTTAGAAGTTGTGAATTAGTTTTCAATAAAAATGGAAAGGATACAAGATCTCTCTAAAATGCACAATAATGGGTCTAATTTTGTGATTTAGATTTAGCAATGAGAACGTGGATTATTGTGGATATCCAAAGCCCTAAAAGCATAAACTAGGTTTAGAAATTCAAAATAATTCATAAAAAAAGAACGTAAAAAAGTTATCAAAATGGGCTCTTTTTTGTGTTTCTCTGTTATGTATTAGATTACATTATAACAAGAGGTTATGTTGTTGCCCTACAAAATGCATACAGCACTAAAAAGTGCTTTCTTTAAAAGAATGTGTGTTTGTAACGTCCGCTCCCAGCCAGTCCCAGATGACACCGCGGACCCTGATGCTCTGCGGTGTTCAGTCCCGGGTCGTGGGTGTTGTTGTGTAGTGTTCTCTGAAGCGAGAATGACAGGCTCAGACTGTGGCTGATTTGATCAGATGTCAGCAGCCAGCACTTTCACCTGATCTTACCAGCTGGGTGTAAACGTGAGCAGATGGGCCGGCCGAGTGAGCCGCAGCTCCCCAATCCTCATATTACAATGCTGTTGCCGCTCCCCCTCCAGAGTCGAGTCCCTGGCCAAAGACTCCCCTTTTTTTTTTGATTTTCTTTTTGTTTTGTTTTTTCAAGCGCTGCAGGTCCTTCCGCAAAGCCGGGTTATCTTGATTTGTAAATTAGCCGGATTGTTTAAGTGGTAATCCTCGAGATGAGATGCGAGGGGATGTCTCACTCGTTTGATTTCTTTTGTGGGTGCACATAGATTCTCTGCAGGCGGCGCCCTGATTTCATGTCTTTTCAGTATTTTTTTTTGCTTTTTATGACGTAATATCACTTCCTCTTCGCCTTTTTTTTTTTTTTTAAAGAACAATTCTTATTTGGCCTTTATTTTTATAGGACAGCGGAAGACATGAAGGTGGAGAGAGAGGCGGAACGGCATGCAGCATAAAGGGCCGCGGGTCGGAGTCGAACCTGCGGCCGCTGTGTCGTCGCCACCGTTGTATTCATATGAAAACGTGGCAATTAGCCAGACGGGAGGACTGCGAAGCCACCCCATTAACATAAAGAATAATGCACTGATAGGTAAACATGTGCTCGGCTCTTCTGTCTTGTATGTTTACAAGCCGTAATACTCCTCCTCCTCTTAACCAATTAGCCGAAATATGACTAATTAGGGGTTTATACATATGCAAACATCCAGTCGGGTCCCCGCCCACAAAGCAGCGGCGGTGGCGTTTCCCAGCGAGCCGCGGTGGAGAGACTTAGCGTTTTGCCGGGTGCCATTCACAATTAGTAGCACGGAGTGATTGTCTTATTAGCAGTGGTGGCTGAGAGACTAAACTTAACCGGGCAGGGGTCCTCGGTGGGTGGGGGGTGGGGTGCGGGGGGGGCTACCGAAGCAGCTGTTGCTGTTTGTTTATGCGAGTCAGCAACATACGAGCGGTGGGGTCCCTCTCCGGCGCTTTGGCGCCCCCCCCGCTTGATCTTTGAAGGTTGGGGCTGTTTGAACAATTCCTCCCAGTCCTCCCAGTGTCCTGCGCGCCACCATCTGTCTCCCCAGGAATGTGGGTGGAGTCAGCACACACCCCGGCATTTGTCAAGGCTGAACTGGGAGGAGTTTGTGTGTGTGTGTGTGTGTGTGTGTGTGTGTGTGTGTGTGTGTGTGTGTGTGTGTCCCCTCTGCAAGCTCCGAGAGTATGTCTGTCTTTCTTTTTTTTTCACAAACCGTTTAACGTCCTCAACTCCCACTTGGAATGAATTGTTTGGTGAGTGACGAGCCAGGTTGACACACCCTGTGTTGTTGTTGTCGTCGTTGTTGTCGTCCTCGCCGGGCATTATATTTAGACTTTTTCATGTGTCTTTTCTTTCGGCACACAGGCCCTGTTTGAATTGCAAATTTGACGGATTGCAACTGATGTTTGCCTTTGAACAGAGAATCAAGGCCTGGCCTTTACGCTTTGTTCTGTATCCTAAGATTATTAAAGAGACATTCAAGGTTTAAAAAAAAAATCCCTAATTACCGTAAGACATTGGAAACTGTTGTGAAGAAGTACTAAGTGTAATTGAAATGCTGTGAATACAGGTATGCAGGGCGAAAGCGCTCACAGAAGGATTGGGAATACCTCTCCGACTGATTAGGGCCCAAGTTAATGAAAAGTAGATCAGATCGGCGCCTCTAATGAAGGGGAAACGCTCTAAAAAAGACTCTTTTCATTTATTCTATTTTCTGGGCTGCCAAATTCTAAAGGCATGCCTCCTTTGGCTGAAGAGCCAGGAAATTAAAAAGGTATGTGATTCTCTCTGTTATCACTGCCGCTGCCTGTAGTTGCTCTACAGAGGTGGGAGTAGAAAGCCAAGAAGCTTCGCTTGGCGACAGGAGCCGTTTTTTGGCTTTGCCGCTTGTTGTCATGCCGACCGATTGTGATTATTTGACTGAACTCTCACCCCCACAATGTTTGTGCATTTCTTTAAAACGGGACTCTCTCTCTCTCTCTCTCTCTTTCTCTCTCTCTCTCTTTCTCCTGCAGCACCAACTGCTCAACCAAGCGGCCGGCAACCGCAAGTTCAAATGCACCGAGTGTGGCAAGGCCTTCAAATACAAGCACCATCTGAAGGAACACCTCCGGATTCATAGCGGTGAGGAATACGGCCCTGCTCTTTGAATATTCATAACTGTGATTTAAGAACACCATGAATCTGCAGAAATTCCTCTGGGTTTGTTTTGGACCCTCCCTGCTGTTGATGGACACTCTGCTGTGTTAAGAATCAGTCCAGTTGCCAAATACAATATGTGCTAAGAACTGTGTGTGTGTGTGTGTGTGTGTGTGTGTGTGTGTGTGTGTGTGTGTGTGCATACAGTATCAGCAAATTTCATTTCAGTCATTAGTTTGTCAGGGACAATTGATCAGCAGAGACACAAAGTGAAGCAGAGTGTTTTTTGATTGCTTGATTTTCTAAATTACCAATTTTTTATTTTCTTTTTCTTAAAAAAAAAAAGATGGGGCAATTTATTACTACACTGTCATTTTTATTTAGTCTCACTAACTTGTGTTAATGCGTTCCTTTACCTTATGTAAAGCACTTTGAATTGCCTTTTTGTAAAATGTACCAAGTTGAGCTTGAACATGTCATCGTTGATTAATGTGCAGTGTCTCCTAAAAAATAAAAGATATCATTCATATGAGTCTTTCTCATTACGCAATGTATTTCTTTCTTCCAGGAGAAAAACCGTACGAGTGCCCCAACTGCAAGAAGCGTTTCTCCCACTCGGGCTCCTACAGTTCCCACATAAGCAGCAAAAAGTGCATCGGCCTGATCGCCGTCAACGGCAGGATGCGGGGCAACATGAAGACGGGCTCCTCCCCCACCTCCTCCTCCTCCTCGCCCACCAACACCGCCATCAACCAGCTGCGGCAGAAGCTGGAGAACGGCAAGCCGCTCGGCCTCGGCGAGCACAACAGCCACCTGAGCATCAAGACGGAGCCGCTCGACTTCAACGACTACAAGCTGATGATGGCGTCGCACGGCTTCGGCGCCCCCGGGCCGTTCATGAACGGAGGAATGGGAGGGAACAGCCCGCTGGGGGTCCACCACAACTCAACGGCCCAGAGCCCCTTGCAGCACCTGGGGATGGCCGGGCTGGAGTCGCAGCTTCTGTGCTACCCGGGGCCGCTGGGGAACAACCTGAGCGAGGTGCAGAAGGTTCTCCAGATTGTGGACAACACCGTGTGCAGGCAGAAGATGGACTGCAAGCCCGAGGAGCTCTCCCGGCTCAAGGCCTACATGAAGGAGCTGGGCTCTCAGGTGGAGGAGCACAAACAGGCGCTGACATCCGCGGGCGCTCAGGTCGGTCTCCCGCTCGTCGATCACAACGGCGCCACCAAAAGCATCATCGACTACACGCTGGAGAAAGTGAACGAAGCCAAAGCCTGCCTCCAGAGCCTGACCACAGAGTCAAAGAGGCAGATTAGCAATATCAAACGAGAGAAAGCCAACCACATGCTCGAGGGAAGCGTGGAGGAGAAGGTGCAGGAAAATACCATGTTTACACCGTATGCTTGCCAATATTGCAAAGAAAGCTTCAACGGGCCGATACCTTTGCATCAGCACGAGCGCTACCTGTGTAAAATGAACGAGGAGATAAAAGCCGTGCTGCAGCCCAGCGAGAACTTGATGCCCAACAAACCAGGGATATTCATGGAGAAGAACACCCACTTGTCCTCCTCCATGTTGTGCGAGAAGGGACTCGCTGGGCCCCTCCACCCATACAGGGACCACATGTCCGTGCTGAAGGCGTATTTTGCCATGAACATGGAGCCCAACTCGGAGGAGCTGCTGAAGATTTCCATAGCAGTCGGCCTCCCTCAGGAATTCGTCAAGGAGTGGTTCGAGCAGCGAAAGATGTACCAGTACGGCACCACCAGAACCCCACCACTGGAGCACAGGCACAACATGGATATGGTCGCCGGAACAAACAACCACCACACTCCGCAGAAAGACTCTATGGCAGCTAGGTCACCTGTGTCTCTCATGAAACCCACGGAACGCATCACATCGCCCTCCATAGCGGAGCTCCACAACAACGTCAACAACTGTGACAACGCGCTCAGGCACTTGAAAAACCACCAGTACGGCGGCGGCAAACCCGCAGGTGAAAAGTTGGACCACTCCCGCAGCAACACCCCCTCGCCGCTGAATCTGTCCTCCACATCTTCCAAAAACTCTCACAGCAGCTCCTACACTCCGAACAGCTTGACTTCCGAAGACCTGCAGGCCGAGCCGCTGGACCTCTCTCTGCCGAGACTAATGAAGGAACCCAAGCATGCACTGACTGTCAAAAGCAGACCTAAAGTCAACAGCATCGCCATCGACCACAACAGCATCCCCTCTCCTCGCGAGCACTTCGAAGAACCTTTGAACTTGGCCTATCTGAAGAAGGAATTCTCAGGCTCTACCAACAACGGCAACCTTGAAAAAAGCACTAGCCCCCTCTTCGGCATGAACCCGTTTGCCGCCAAACCCCTGTACTCACTTCCACCTCAGAGCGCTTTCCCACCTGCCACATTCATGCCCCCGATGCAGGCCAGCATACCGGGTCTCAGGCCCTACCCGGGCATGGATCAAATGGGCTTCCTACCACACATGGCCTACACTTACGCAGCAGGGGCAGCTACCTTTGCCGAGATGCAGCAGAGGAGAAAGTACCAGCGGAAACCAGGTTTCCAGGTAAATAAGCTGTGGTTTTGTAAAAATAAAAATAAAAATACCAAAAAAGCCCCAGGCTCACTCAGATTCCTTAAAATGACCTGAACTCATCAGAGTAAGATAGATATATGGAGAGGTTGAGGCAAATTAACAACAGCAGCTTCAGTTGTTTTTTAGCACCACAAGTTAATAAACATTTGAATCATTATCTGGCTAAAATGCCAAATATTTGCTGTTAACAGCTTCTCAAATGTCCTGCATCTTCTGATGTATATTGTTGTAAATTAAACGGGTTTTGGACTGTTGGTTGGAAGAGAAAAGAAATATTGAAGGTACAAGATTGGGCCCCTGGAAGCTCTTTTTTGACATGTCCTTGATTATTTCAAAACATTATCTACCTAAGAATTAAGAAGAATTTAAAAAAAAAAAGGTCCTTTTTTTCCAGCTCTAGTCTCTAAACCCGGTGTTACATTTGTAGATATTTTTTTTTAAATTGTCCATATAGGGTTATAATCCAGTTTTACCACCAAAGAGTTCTAATGTAAGCTTTAAAAAAGCATATTGGCACAAAACATTATACAGCATCAGGTTCAAATAAACAACAGGAACAATATTGGCCCTTAAAATCTCATCTCAGTATAAAGTCCTAATTGTTACCACCCTCCACTTTAAATTTCTCCCTGTGCTGCGTGTGGAATACATTAATTCTCCTGACTCCAGTGCTGGCCCTGAACTCAGACATTTGGTTATTAAATATGGGTGAAAGGCCTTTGTGAAAACAACATAAAAGAAATAAAAAGAAATGACAAAGGTGAGCCCCGGAGCTGAGCACTTTCTCTGAAAATTTCCCCGTCGCAACTTTGCTGCATTTTAAAAAGCCACAGCCCAAAATGAGCTTCTCCATGTGGATTAATAATGCACAATGTCTCCATGTTCATTACCACTGAATGCTGAAGGCTGTTTAACATAGAGGGGAACCATTTTGATGAAGAAGAAAAAAAAAGAAAAAAAAAAGTATTAATAATGTTTCCTATTCTAAGTTATTAAATTAGATTTTAAAAATACAGCTACGGGCGTATAGTTCAAATTGATTGCAGAGTGATATGGTCCTTTCTTAAAACACAGTGTCCTCACATGGTCCCCCCCACCCCCCCCCCACCACACACCACACACACACACACACACAGAGCTTCATGGCTCAGTATTGGCCATTAAGGTGCACCTTTTGATTTGAATCATATATGAGATTGCAATTTCAAGAATGGTTTAACCGTGCCTCCTCTAATGTGTAATATTGTTCCCCATCAATTCATAGTTTGAGACTAATCTTCGTCATAAAAGATCATTTTAAAGGAATCTAGCGGAATTAACACTCCTGTACAAAATGAGACCCCCATTACTGGCGGAGTTTCATAATGGCCGAGCGTGTCAGTTATAGATGGCCGATATTACTCCGCAGCTGAAAGTTTTATGAAGAAATCAACGCCCGGTAATTAAAATTGCATTAGAAACATGAAGCATAGTGTGGGATTGTTTGGGAGTTCTATGTAGTGACATAAAGCGCCACGGAAGTTCACATTAAGCAGCTTCGATTTGAGTGAAAACAATATTTGCACACTTTACATACACATTGTGTAATTGCATCCTAAAATACTTACTCCTTCTTTTTATTTTCTAAAAATTAAACTTGGATTTTTTGGTGTTTTCATGTTAAAAATTGGCACATGAACACATCTTCTAGTTCTATTTGCTACATGCTACAAACATAAGTGTCAATTTTTTTTAAATAATTTGTTTGTCCATTTTTTTTGACAATTTATCCCATGTTTTTGTCACCTTTTTCAAGGGGTTTTGGACACTTTTTTTTCAAAGTGTTTGCTGCCTTTTTGACTTTTTATCTTTTAAATTCTTGATGCTTTTTCTAACATGTCGCCTTTTGACATTTCTGCAGTTTTTTTGACGCTTTTTTTGTCTTTTTATTTGAAGTTTTCTTGTGTTTTTTGTCGCTTTTTTTCAATTCCGGTCCCACGACCTCCCTAGATAGTGACATCTCACCCCCCCCCCCCCCCCCCAATGTTGAATCCCAGACGACCTTATCTGCAGCATGTAGAAGTCACATCAAGAGATTATGCAGCTTTCTAGACTAAATCAAAAAATAGATAAATAGATAAAGTGCAACCCTTTATCACACACCCAATTCATTATGGTTTTTCTGGTTTTTCTCTTTTTTTTCTGTCCTCTCTCTGTTCTTTAAAGGGGGACCTGCTCGACGGTACACCAGATTACATGTCAGGGCTGGACGACATGACAGACCCCGACTCCTGTCTGTCCAGGAAGAAGATTAAAAAGACCGAAAGTGGTATGTACGCGTGTGACTTGTGCGACAAAACATTCCAGAAGAGCAGTTCCCTTCTAAGACACAAATATGAACACACAGGTATATACTGTTCTAGACCCTTATTTTAAACCCCATTGCTTTTTTATGTTTCAAATGTTTGTGTTTTCCAAATCCTCTTCACTATGAATATATATATATCTATATATATTTTATGTTATCCCCCTTTTTCTCCTTCTTTTCTTTCTTTGTTTGAACCCTTAAGTTGTATAATGTAAAAACTTGCTTCTTCATCGACAGGGTTTGAGATTCTTTGACTTTGCGATGCGTTTGAAAGTTTTGTGTGTTCTTTTTCAAAAATTTCAAGAGCCATATATATATATATATAATTCTAATGAATGCAGGTAGGCAAGCAAAGGGAGACTTCAGCTATCTTTTCAAGCCATTGTACTTATTATTTTCCCAATCATATCCGCCGTATTAACCATTTTGCTATCTTAAAAGACACACATCAATTCACCTAGATACAGAAAGCCAGCAAAAAGGCCCCCCTTATGCTTTCATCGGCCCCCATTATTGGTGATAGATCACATCAGGCGAGTATTGCTCAGAAGCTTCAGAGCGCCGATAACAAGTCTTTCATTATAGTTATTATACAGAGATCCTCTTTCATGGGGTTGCATCATTTGTTTTATGCGCTATCTGTAGCCGAGCGCCGCGCGCTTCATGCAGCCTCCGTGTTATCTGCTCGGACATGAAAGGAAAGGGAGGGTGCACCGTCAGAACAGTGCGCTGAACTCTTTATGTACTAAAGTAAAAAAGGAGGAGAAAAAAAAGGGGGTGCGCTATCTTCACAATGCCCCTGCGTCTTGCTCAGAACGTCGCGCCTTTCATGTTCGCGTCGCCGTCTGGGTTTGTTTTGAACGCTGTAAGAAGTGCAGTTAAAAAAGCAAGTCGGCTCGCGGAAAGTTATTAGTAGTAACCCTAACACTAAAAAACAAAGACGCAGGTAACTGTAGGTCTAAGAGGAACTCCTGAGAGAAGTAGTTTAACTCGGAATCAACTCCTAAGTGTAACAGCAGCCGTGTGGCCACATTACAAGCCAGCGGGACAATTATTTAGCCAGACAGTTTATGGCCCCGTGTCATAACGACTATCTCACCCGGCCTTTGTGGCCAGCTTGGCTTTCTCATTTCTGCTTTGGCATCCGAGAGCGTCCCGTCACATTTTGGTAGACCGTGGAGCCCCAGCCCAAAAAAAACATAACAGTGGGCCAGGCGTCCCCATGAACTTGAATTGTGTTCGGAGATAAGCAGGGTAACCCCCTTCGGTGCGTAAACCCCCCTCCCCCCCTCCCCCAACACACAGCACCTCTCGGATTTGTTTACTCCTTTGACACGCCTTCTGTTTGTTTGCTTTGCGGTAGTCTTTCTGTTGCATTCATCAGTGGGGCACACAGGCCCAAAAATAAGTAGTTGTGGTTGAGTTTCTCCATGCTTTAACCACAGGAGGGAATTTCCATAATGTAGGCCGGTGCATGCGAGCGCACTTTCTCATTTTGAATAAACAAATAGCCCTAAGTCAAAGTTTGATTTTAATGCTCCGTGATGTCATTTTCTTACTCCATGCCATCCAAGTCATCCAAGTTTTTCCTCAACGTTTTGTGCTTTTCTTCTGATGTGTTGTGTAGCAGCAGGACAAGCGGGGCAGGCTCACTCACGTTCCCTCTCC
>NC_045756.1:8858033-8888257 GCF_008692095.1 Etheostoma spectabile
CCCCTCCCTTTGTGTTTTGTGTCTCTCTGCAGGCAAGCGGCCACACCAGTGCCAGATCTGCAAGAAAGCCTTCAAACACAAACACCATCTCATCGAGCACTCGCGGCTGCACTCGGGGGAGAAGCCCTACCAGTGCGACAAGTGTGGGAAGCGCTTCTCGCACTCGGGCTCCTACTCGCAGCACATGAACCACCGCTACTCCTACTGCAAGCGGGAGGCGGAGGAGCGGGAGGCGGCGGAGCGGGAGGCCCGCGAGAAGGGCCACATGGAGCCCACGGAGCTGCTGATGAGCCGGGCGTACTTGCAGGGCATGACGCCTCAGGGCTACCCGGAGATGGCGGAGCGCGAGGCCATCCTGAGGCACGACGGCGTGAACGGCGGGATGCGAGAGGGACGGAAGGAAGTGGACGGAACGTACGTGAAGATGGGACGGAGGGACGAGGAGTTCGAGGAGGAGTTCGAGGAGGAGAACAAGAGCATGGACACGGACGCGGACACGTTGCGGGACGAGGAGGAGACGTAGCTCGACTGGACGGCAAAACGGAAACAAATCGGATCACGAGCGGGGGACGTGACGCGAGTGTGACATCGCGATTTTTTTTTTTTTTTTTTTTTCGAAAAAGCTTCCCATCTTAAGAGTTTTTAAGTTTCTCTCTTTGGGTTTCAGTATTCTTACCTGCTCGGCTTTAAAACCACAACGCCGCGTTTTAAGCCGTAGACGTGCACGTGCCTGAAGCTTCAGGGAAGCTTTCTTCGACAGTCTCCTCGAGGGGGTGAGGGCGTGGGGGGGGGGTGATGATGTCTGCCGAACAATACATGGACTCAAAAGTCAATCCGAAGGAGGGCGTTGATGGGAAGGGAGGCATGGGTTTGTGAAATAAGCTGCATTATGCAAACCGAACAATGGACAAACAATACATTTTAAAAAAAATGTACAGTACTAAGGCCTAAAAATATGTGTGGTGCTAACCTCCTCAAATAACCCCCCACCCCCCTGCGTTCCATAGTATTTATAGCACAACTAGTGACTTGTACAAATTGCACTCCGCTTCTATAATCATGAACAAAAATAATAAAAAAGTATTGCCTATGTATATATTTATACAGTGTTGGAAAAAGAGCAGTAGTGTCTGCACTACAGTCCTTCGATATTACCTTTGTTATCACCTACCTACCTACCTTCCTACCTACCTTCCTTCCTTCCTTCCTATCTACCTAGGGTTTTGTCTTTAGTTTTTTGCCATGTTGCCCGGGCCACAAACATCTCCAGCCACACTATTTGAGGCCTCTGAATCAAAATGAAGGAATTTAAACAAAAAGACTGTACGAAGGAGCTTTTTTTTTTTTTTTTAGAAGATGAAGTTTTAAAGAGAGAACTTCGTTTTAAGGGAAAATACAGTTTATGGACAAGATGGTATCCGGGGATGGGGGAGGGGGTGGGGGAGGGGGGATGAAGGACGAAGCCTTTGTAAGGTGTTTTTGATAAGAAAAAAAAAGCCTTATATGCAAACCTTTTAACCTGTGTGTTTTTCTGCAAGTGCCACCCTCGTATTGTGTAAAAGGAAAAGGTTAATTTTTGTTCCACCAGCTTTCAGTATTATGAAATGGTTCACCGTTGTTCTTTGAAGCATCCGTGTCAGTATTAATAAGACGTGTAGGCAGCAGTTCCTTAGTTTACATCATGTTGTGCAATGTTTTCTCAGTTTCTTTGAATTTTTGTCAGTATTACACCAAACTTTTTTTTTTTTTTTTTTTTTGAAAACAAGAAATTGCATTTCATTTATTGTAGGTTGAAGAAAAAAAAAAAAAACATTATTTATGTGGCCCATTTTATATTTCCTAATTTTATTTATTTCCTACTGTTGTGTACAGTACTATAGTTCTTCAATATATAGATATATTTTAGTAAAAAGGAACATGGTGTCGATCATAGGGGCAAATTTTACGTAAAGAGAGCATTTATTGTGTTTTGAAACATTGTGAAATGCAAAAGTTTAATCTTATTTTATTTTTATTTTTCCTTTTATTTTCCAGCTTGTGGGAAATTCCAAAATTTGGGAACTTTTATACAATTGTGAAAACACTGTATTTTCGACTGAAAAAAAAAAAAAATTCCACTTTCTTCATCTTTGTTTTCTTTTTTTAAGCTGAAAAAAAAATGAAGAGGGACTGTTAAATACTATGTATGATATCATGACTGAAGAAGAATCTTTCCTGAAAATGTCTTTGTAAAAGTATTATTGAATTCTTAATTTGTAATTTCTCTTGAAAATGAACCCTGCTCGAATAAAAAGTAGCCAAATTACAGAGTACCGGAGCCGGCGCCTCCCGTTTATTCACCCACAGCAAACCGGGAGGTTGGGATTACCCCCCCTAATCATTTTAAATTCTCTCCCAAAAACTGGAAGTCTTTCCCTTCTCATATCCACTTTACACAGAAACCACTTTGGAACAAGTCGCTGCTTTTTCTCATTATTATGTTAATGACATACAGTTTCATATTACGTTTTCAAATAGATCAAAGGGAAATTGACCCCGGCCCTGCTGCTTATTAAGTCTCATTTTAATGACATTTATTCCACATCTTTTCGCCTGTATTTGTATTTGTCAGCGGTGGGATGTAACTAAGTACATTTACTTCAGTCCAAATGTTGAGGTACTTGTACTTTACTTGAGTCTTTTCCTTTCATGCCACTTTCTACTGCTGCTCGGCTACATTTCAGAGAGAAATATTCTGCTTTTACTCCACGACATTCGTCTGACAGCTTTAGTTACTGTAGTTAATGTAGTTTATAATATCTGATGTTTTATTATTTATAATATAACGGCCTCCATGTCCAGCTGAGAAGATGAGACCATTAAACACACACTGCTGTGGCCGGTTAGCTCAGTTGGTAAAGCAGGCGCACATATATACATATATAGAGGTTTATTGCTTGATACAGCGGCGACCTGCGACCCTTTGCTGCATATCATCCCCCCCCACTCTCTCCCTTCATGTCTTCATCTGTCCTGAGGGAATAAAGGCCTAAAAATTATCTTTCCTTTTAGTACTTTAACACCATTAATTTCTCAATGATAGTTACTTACTTTTACTTAACATTTAGAATGCAGGACTTTTACTGTAACAGAGTATTTGTACAGTGTGGTATAAGTACTTTTGCTGTAACTAAAAGGATCTGAAATCTTCTTCCACTGCTGATGTTTGTTCTACAGTCACACCACAACGAATGAAGAAGTATTTCAAAAACAAAAAAAAGTGGCCAGAAATATTCTATAATCTTTCTTACTGTCAACAATTACAAGCACAAAAAGCAACAATGAATTGAAACAGTTACTCCCACACACACACACACACACACACACACACACACACACACACACACAGACACACACAGACACACACCATCCCGCCACCATAAATACTGACTACTGTAGAGCACCACATGTGTGTTCATCCGCCCCTGGATATAGTCCCCAACAATCAAACCATTTCCTTCTGTTGTAGTTTGTTCTTGCTCAAAGGTACAGTGGCCAGCTTTTTTTTAATTACTGAGCCTCATATGCATAATTTACAAAAAAAATTATAACATCCTTTACATTTGCACCATTAAATGATGCAGAAATGGCAAAATTTGGGTCTGAAAATATCAGCAGAATGCAAGAAATTATATGTTTGATGTGCTCAAAATTTCAATTTTTCGCAGAAGTGGAGACTCAAAACCCCCCCCCCCTCACTTTTTTTGATATTTAACTGTAAACTAAAAAAAGAGTTTCAGCCCTGACATTCTTTACATTGTTTTCTGATTTTCAATGATGGAAATATCCTCAAAAACTATGCTGACAACATATGAAATTATTTTTTTAAGGGCCTTTAGTTCATACAAGCGCAGTTAATAATTCCTTAATCTGACTGATTGGAAATTAATAACAACTATTCTAATCCTCTGAGTTTTTATTTAGCAAAAAAAGGCTAAATATCATCAGCCCCTCTTTTCTTTATTTTTTGTCATTTTTTACTTTAACAGACCTGTGAATGAATGTTACTTTTTACATTTAAATGACTAAATCAGACATCTTCAACGGGAGGGGGTCCAGGACCCTTAGGGGGGTCCTCAGAGTCTCTGCAAGGGGGCCGCCAAATTATTGTACATTTACAAAAAAATGAATTAGCCTGAATCTAACTTATTTGTAAAGATAAATACAGAGAAATACATTTTTAATTTTACACATCATTTATCATAGAATTAGGCCTACTGCCCTATAGTATAACGTATATATATATGTGTGTGTATGATATTATTATTATATATAGTAGCCTTCCACAGATACAGTGAAGCCTAAGGATTCACTGTTTCCTCATTTAAACATGTATCAATATGTGAATATGGTAACATTTATTATTTGAATAGCTTAGCATTTCTATGCACGGTAAATAGGTATGTGTACAGGCTCTAGGCCGTCCTACACGTTGTTGCAGGCCCGGTTTAATATGCAACTTAATTTTATACAATATACTGTACATGTAGTGGGGGGGGGGGGGCTGCTCCCTCTGGTCTCAGGGCGTTTTCTAATAACTTCTTAAATTGATTGTATTTGCAAAGAACTGAACCTAAAGAGATAATTTGGTGTTAATGCTGAAACATTGACGTCCGCTTTTTGAAATTCCTCAAATCTCTTTTGAAAACAAACAATAGAGACTCATGTCGATTAAAAATCTCTTTTTTTAAGAGTGTCCTGGCCAAGACAGGCAGCAGTACGACCACACATAACACAAAATACACAAAAACATAAAACAACTGAAACGGCAAAGCCCTCAAAGTCAACCACAATCCTAAACACATCAGGCAAAACATCTGCAGCCAGATGTGGCTCCCTCCAAGCCAATCAACATCCTCTTAAAGCGACCAATGAGACGAGCTCAGTAGGTTTCGTGGATCTGTGTGACTTGTTCCATGATGAGGGAGCAGCGAACTTAAACGCCTTTTTCCCCAGCTCAGCTCTAACCTTTGGAACACTGATGTAGGTAAGAAGGAAGGATGGAGGAGACCTAAAATAACCTTGTATGTGGAGATATGTCCCTGTATTAATAAAGAACGCCATCAACACGTTCATACAGTTCACAATGCTGATGACCCTGAGAGATCCATGGTTTACAATGTCCAGTGCATGGCAACATGAGATTAAAGCATGCATGTATGACATCGTCATAATCATAGACAGACATCAAAGATGGATTTGAACCAAAGGCAGGATTTGATTCTGATATAAAACCCGAGTTTAAGTTTGAATCTTTTTGCTAGCTGCTGAATATAAAAGGTAAAATAAAGAGATTCATCACTTAAAATACCCAAACATCTCTACTTAGAAACACGTTTAATTTTCGTACCCTGGGAGGTAAGGAGTGAAGGTAGATTTGATTTAGATTTTGAATTTCAAAAAAGCATGATGATGTTTTTTCTGCATTTAAAACACATCCCTTAAATGTCCCATGACCTAGTGCTCTTTGGACCTTAGTGGTCCCTAATACTGTATCTGAAGTCTCTTTTATATAGACCTTAGTGGTCCCTAATACTGTATCTGTAGTCTCTTTTATATAGACCTTAGTGGTCCCTAATACTGTATCTGAAGTCTCTTTATATAGACCTTAGTGGTCCCCTAATACTGTATCTGAAGTCTCTTTTATATAGACCTTAGTGGTCCCTAATACGGTATCTGAAGTCTCTTTTATATAGACCTTAGTGGTCCCCTAATACTGTATCTGAAGTCTCTTTTATATAGACCTTAGTGGTCCCCTAATACTGTATCTGAAGTCTCTTTTATATAGACCTTAGTGGTCCCCTAATACTGTATCTGAAGACTCTTTTATATAGACCTTAGTGGTCCCCTAATACTGTATCTGAAGTCTCTTTTGTGGATGGCTGTGGCTCAGTGGGAGAGTGGTTGTCTGCCACTTGGAAGGTTGATGGTTCAATCCCGGCCCATGCAGTCCCATGTTAAAGTCTCCTTGGGCATAACATTGAACCTCTCTCATGGGGGGCTGAATTCTCTGGGCGGGCAAAGCAGAGGAAAGGGTGTTAACCTTGCCCCTTATGACCTCATAAGGAGCAAGATTCCAGATCAGCCCATCTGTGCTTTCATTTTTTCAAAAGGCAGAGCAGGATGCCCAGGGCTCGGTTTACACCTATCACCATTTCTAGCCACTGGGGGGCCATAAGCAGGCTGGGGGGACACATATTAATGTTAATAAACCTCATGAAGTGACATTTCATCATACCATGGGACCTTTAACTTATGTGTGGTGTCCTCAGAGGGTTATGAGGTCCATGGCCTTTTCAAAACTCGTTGAAGACCCCTTGGACTATATGAATAATCAAATACCAGAATAATACAAATCTAACCGATAGATGTCAATCACAGCTAACTGCGGCGGCCTATAGCTCACTCAGTTAGTGTGCTTACCCCATGTTGGCTAAGTCCTGCAGTGGCCGGGGTTTGAATCCAGCCTGTGTCCCTTTCACGTCTCTCTATCTAATAAAGGGAAAAAAAACATTATCTTTAAAAAAAAATGACTGCTAACTGCAGCCTTGGAGTTATCATTGGTTGTGTGTGTTGCTCACTGAGAGAGACAGGATCAGAGTCATCGCTCTCTTTCTGCTTTTCCCAAGTCTTATTTTCAAAAGTTCTCTTCGGGGCCTGACAGGTGGACTCCAGCAGCGAGAGTCCTCGGCGCTGAAGGAGACGCTCGACTCCATTAGCCACTCTCGCTGCGTTATGCAGATTCAAAGCAACATCAAACGGGCCGAGATGAAAGCGCCTAAAGGTTGAGCGATGCCAAACATCAGAACGCGCTTTGCATATTCCGATTCTCCTATCGATCGGCGTGCCATCGGATCATTCGCGGACCGTCTCGCAGATAAAAGAGTGGGGTCTTAAATGATTAGCTGATGAATTTGATAATGTGCTGTGAGCCCCTCCTGAACAATTACGCATGCAGGGAAGGAAAAAAAAAAGTGGCTGCGTGATCCTCTGGAGGGAATCGCTATCATTAAGAGAGGAACTTCAACCTTCCTCTGCTTTTTTTTTTAAACATTTCACATCTATTAGACACAAGCTTGGATTCAGCAGGCTCTGGTTTCACAAGCAACTAACAGAAAAGGTCAAAGGTCGAGTTGGATGTGATGAAACGTTCCTGCAACCGTAGAGTAGGTAGAGGCAGAGAGGACGCAGGGAGAATATCAGAATAACTCCACTGTCATCCCTCTGTGTTGTGTCCGTTTGGATTCCAGTTGTCACTCTTTGAATATTGGCTGATACTGATGTTGATCCAATCCCCGGATCAATACTGTCTGAGGCTATTAGCCCGGGCTCAAAGGAGGACGGCTTTTAATTGCATCAGCGCCGCATGATGGTGCCCTTAATCGATTTTTGTGTGTACGTAATCATTTTGTTTTTCCCATAAATATGTTTTAATTGACGCTTCATGCTTAATTTTCAAATGCAAAAAAATCATGACTATTGCATCAGACAGCGCCGATACTGAAAACTGATTCTAATGTCCTTCTGATCTGCGATGCTTAATCCCAGGTCCAGTCACTGTAGACATTTTAAAAACATATTCGGACCGATTTGTATGATTTTTCAGTCTTGATACGAAAGCAATGCAATGTAGATGTTAGAAAACCCATCAGGAGTGTAATCAGGATGGTCTTTGCGCAGGGCAAAACATCTATTTTTTCATGTTTTACAAAGAGATATTTCAATGTTTACACCTGATCAGACCTTTTTAAAGTAGTTCCGATGTTGGAGAATGCAGACCTGTCTTGTCTCTGTTCTCGGTGCAGAGATTTTGATGTTTGGTCTGATGTAAAAACGGTGCTCGTAGAACATTTAAAAGGGAGGAAAAACAACAAGACGAGCGTGTAGTAGTTATTCATACGAGTGTCATGCAGCCATATGCCTGGGCCAGATTGGTGGTGGATTTTGGACAGCTGAGCGCTAATGATTCACTGCTGGGCCCTGCGTAGACCAAAGCTAAGTGTACATTTTGCCTCAGGCACCTCTGCTGCTTCCACAGATACACTTAGTAGTAAGACCGACTTGTTTGCATTGAAAACACTTCTCTGTGTCAGTTTAACTCGGCTTCTTCAAAACGCCCTCCTCCACCTGCATTTCTTATCTTTCTAGGGCCAAAAAAACACGTCATGCAGTGTGTAGTTAAAGGCACAGTGGCTCTCGGTTGTCAAGTCGACTTTATTTACCCACCGCTTTAAAAACCAGTACGTAAATGTGCTTTAAGGAACAGGAGAGTGACAATATGGAAAAAGAGAGGCAGCGCATGGAACATTGGCGGCAAAATGAAGACGCAAAGGGGGGGGGAGCACGCTTTAATGCACAAAATAAGAGCGATAGAGCATGACAGAACACGTCGGCGGCCAGTGAATGAAATTAGGTCTGAGGTTTGGTTGCAACTGAGGAATTGAAGTGTGCGTTTTCCACGTTGAAGTCAGTTGAAGTTGGAGCTGCACTGCAGAGCAGATCAGTCTGGGGCTCAGTGGAGAGGAGGAAGCTGCTCTCGGGTGATCAGGGGATCACTGGATGCTGCAGGGCAGGTGGACCCCACCAACACATTCTCACTCCCATTGCATCAGAAAGGGACGCTCGCTCAGGTGCATTTGTCATGGAAAAGTCCCCTTGATATGGTCTGGACTCTTGGTGTCATTTTTTGACGCTCTGGGTCAGGACCTACTGGTAAAAAGCAAAGAACAGTTAGGTTGAGGAAAAGATGGTGGGTGGGGTTACATAATATATACATTACAGTGACACACGGGACACTAACCCCGGTCTCCTGGGTGAAAGCACTGTGTTGTTTGACCCCTCCACCACCCAAAACAACAGCCCCACGTGGATGTTTGGTCTCTCTCTCTCTCCACCACTTCCTTACACAGGCTAAACTGTTCTCGTCTCTTTCGTCCCATTGGACAGCTCGTCACCTCACAGGACTTCTGGAAAATTGAAGTTCCAGCAGTTATCAAATGCTAACCCTGCTCTGGTTTAGTTGCCTTTATTTAAACCAATCACAATCATCCGGACCGAGCCGCGGTGTCTCTGGGACCAATAATCAGTCAGGAGGAGACCCACGGCCTTTTTATCAGAAACAGTAGAGGACACATGCTTAGAAATGTAGGAAATATTAGCTAGGATAGAACAACACAATGCAATTCTGCTAAAAAAATATAAAATAAAAGATCACATTGATGTGTAGCAAAAACACATTTTCTATCAGGCTCTTAAGGCAAGAACTTGGATAGTCATCATGGAAACATTCATTGGTCATATGACAAGGGCTAGGAAAATATTTTTTCCCAGAACCAAATCAAAATAAAGTGCGATACACTCCCAATACACTTCCCTCAAAGTTCACACATTGTGAGGGTTCAAAAGTGCAATACACAATTAATTTCTTCAGCAACAAGTGCTCTACAGCGAGTTTAATATGTTTCTATATATTGTTCCCATATACTGTTAGTGTGAGTGTTCTTTTATTATCCGTGATGCCATGGAAGGAGGGTTTGGATGATGAGGGGAAAAGTAGAGGAGACTCTCACACTTTTGACCTCATTAAATTATTTACATATCCCCATATGCCACCCGGGCCATTTCGCAGGGCACATGAAGGACGGGCCTGGGCAAAGACGAGAGAGGAAAGGGGGGGGGGGAGCACTCCTCGGACCTGGCACTGGGCGAGAGAAAGTTCAATGACATGCAGGCAGGGAAAGGCGCAAGTGACCAGCAGGGATTAGCCAATCAGAGCGTCAGAAGAGCAGCCAGCTGTTCCTTCTGGCCGGAGCGAAAAGAGCCCCGGAGCAGGTGGTGCAGCCCGGTGCCAGCGGTGCTACAGAGGAGGGGAAAAAGAAAACGAAAAAGGAGAGGAGGAGGAGGAAGAAGAAGAAGATGACGATAAAAGACACTCATCCTCGCCCTAATGTCGGGACGTTGCTGCATTACTTTTGGACTCCGTCTCCCTTTTTTTTCTTCCTCTGCCTGGCACTTATGGCTTTGCCTAGCCTCATTATGTATAAATATTCCAGGGACACAAGGATGTCTCTGTTCTCTCTAAGATGGGCTAGACCCATCTCTCTTGAAAGGAGAATCTCAGTCTTTATTTTTGTGCCATTTCACTGGAGCAGATTCAAAAGGCTTCCCAAAAGCAAGAGCGTAAAGCAATGAGCTGAAGGTAGGACAGGTGAAAGGAATCATACAAAGAAGGTCAACAGGGGTCAACAGGGGTCAACAGGGGCCAGCTGTGGCCCTGCAGTCCCGTGTCAGTGATTTTTGGCATGACCCTGAACCCTGAGTTGCCCCCAATGCTACGCCATCGGAGTGTGGATGTGTGTGAGTGTGTATCTGCTGAGCAGGTGTGTAGATGTCTGTGAGTGTGTATCTGATGAGCAGGTGTGTAGATGTGTGTGAGTGTGTATCTGATGAGCAGGTGTGTAGATGTGTGTGATGGTGTATCTGATGAGCAGGCGTGTAGATGTCTGTGAGTGTGTATCTGATGAGCAGGTGTGTAGATGTGTGTGAATGTGTATCTGCTGAGCAGGTGTGTAGATGTCTGTGAGTGTGTATCTGATGAGCAGGTGTGTAGATGTGTGTGAATGTGTATCTGCTGAGCAGGTGTGTAGATGTGTGTGAGTGTGTATCTGCTGAGCAGGTAGCGCCTTGGCCACAGTGTATGACTTTGTGTGAATGGTTCCTGTACTCTGCAAAGCGCTTTGAGTTGTCGGTAGGACTAGAAAAGTGCAGTCCATTTACAATTAACAATGAAGTAAAAACGTATTAAAAATTAAAATATAATTATAACGAGTTTTAGGGCGCCCATGTAGCTCAGCTGGCAGAGCAGGAGCCCTTATGTAGAGGTTTTTGTCCACAACGCAGCGGGCATTCTTCTTCTTCAAACTTGCCAGTGCACGGTAGCATTAGCAGCATTAGCAGCATTAGCAGCATTAGCAGCATTGTGAGTGTATCATGTGACGTAAAAGGTGGAGCAGTACGTCCTGTAGGTCCCTCACCGGCTACCGTAGTTCAAGATGGAGCAGGAACATGGAGCGCGTACCCCAGTTCATGCAAGTAGAAATGTATATTTTCAAGCATATAGGAATACTTGAAAATGATGGAGGTGGTCAATTATTTTTTTGATGAAATTATATGTTCCTCAGAGTGCCAAAAAGCCATTTGGGGCTCTCTGGGTGTGGGGTTAAAGAAAAGAAAAGGAGTTCATTGAACCCTGGCATCTTGTTTTTATTAATCATCTCTTGAGTTTTTATGGTGTTTAAGGAAGTCGCCCAAAACCCGGTTATCAAATAAATTGCACTTTCAGTCAAAATTTTAAAGAAAAATAACTAATTTGTGGGGAACCCATGGCAATATTTGATTAGTCATTGGTGGATATTGTTTTTTCCTCAGGTAACCGTACACAGAAAACATTCAAATATGCTGTACATTGTGTTACATTACATGTGTATGTTTTGCAGAGTAAAGCCATTAAAATGACTTTTAAAAGCACTATTATTTTCTGATTTATTGAAATGTTTCTGTAGGGATTTTCCTACGTTTCCCAGAGGGCCCTGAAGAGATTGGGGCTCTCTAGGTGTTGGGGGAGAAGGAAAGGAAACTCTAGAAAGAGTGAACCGTACGCAGAAAGTGTTCCAAATATGAATTGTGACTTATTATTTGTTCGTGAGAGTGGCATGTGAACCCGAGGTGACAGTGTGAGTCTGAGAGTTCCGTCGCTGCCTCGTCCAGTGAATGCAGCAGCTGCGGAGCGTCACAAAGACAACAATGCTCTCGCCGTCCGAGGGGGGTGTTTGGTGCACCGTGGTGATGTTGGACAGCTCTGCAAAGACCCGTGAGTGGAATTTAATTCATTTGCATTTATGGTTTTATGCTCTCGCTCCCACCGAAACACCAGGTTTGGCACAGCCGTGTCATGGTATGGCATAGAAATGGAGAAAAAAAAAACAACACACGCTCCTGCAGAGATGAGAGGGGGAAATAAACACTGCCACACTGTTAAAAGTGCTAAGTTCTATCAACTTAAAATAACACGTGAACTGGTTGCATGAACTGTTTTGAGTTTTCATAACTCTTTCTGGATGTGTGCCAATGATAACAGTTGAGGGTACAGAAATAATTTGTCCCTTCGACTAATTCCCAAGTTTCTAAAACAACTTTTATCAGCTGGCAACTTGCAATTATAATAGTCAGAACAATATATTAGTTTTTGTTGACATGACATGACACAACATGTATAGCTAGTCTTGGTTTAATAGGAAATTTCTGGGAACTAATGAAAAAAATGGATGCCTTACTAAAACAGTTTCTAAAATTGGATTTAACTAGAGATCATCTAATTTATAAAGATCTGAGAAATAAGGTCACAATGCAGCTTACGTGGTCTGGTTGCTTCTGGATTTTACTCAGAAATACTTTATTGATCCCCGAAGGGAAACTCTACTGAGCATAATGGCGGAATACCATCTCATATTTTATGAAGATAGTTCAGCGGCACGTGCTTCTGAATTTTTTTTAAGGAGAAACAAGCTGTGCAGCTGCTGCATCTGTCTTCATTTCACATTGAAAAAGGTCAGTTTAAAAGATTTTTTTCCGATTTTGGGAGACTTTAGTCATGCTCATCCCGCTCGACATTTCTGGATTAGCACTCCACCAATCAGATTGGTCATTGAGTCCGACTGTCCGCCTTCCGCTTCAACATGTCAGGTCGGCCCAAACGAACCCTAACCTAAGCCACTGATGAAGGCACAGGACACACCGACCAGACTCGAGTCCCTGACCTCGCCAGACTGTCCCACGGCTGATTACTGGGTTGGGGGGGTCGGAGCCTTAAAACGTCCTTTGTCCTCGAAGTCATCAGAGAAGCAAAAGGGAATAGTAAACAACTCCGGAAGAGCGTTGACAAACTAACTGGCCAGGGTAAGCCCCAGCATGATAGCATAAAGCTCAAAATAGTTATATTCAAAATGATAGCCTACATATTGCAACAGAATTTTACTTTATAAATTCTTTGGAAATTCTGAGTCAGGATTTTACAAAAAGACACTTTATTACTCCTTAGTCTGTCACAGTAGAGGTTTACTCCTCGATTCAGTGCCCCCCCCCCCGTTTCATTTCTTCAGCTGTCCTGTCCATAAAGGCCTAAAAATGCCCAAAAAATTATCTTAAAAAAAAGAAAAAGTACTCACTAATAGTAAAGCAAAGCACATTTATGGTCTAGATACTGCCTTCTTAAAAACTCATAAGGAATCTTTGACCTCCCCTTTAACTAACTGTGTGTGTGTGTGTGTGTGTGTGTGTGTGTGTGTGTGTGTGTGTGTGTGTGTGTGTGTATGTAAGTGTGTGTGTATTGGGAGAAGTACTGTATGACTTTGAGTGCATATCTTTGTTGAAAAGGGACGGGGGGACTGGTTTTAGGAAGTGTGAATGATTGAGCCCATGATAGTTTTTATTGTAAATAAGGTGGGACTGTTTTGTAAAATTGTATATTGTGATGTTTTGTATTTCACTTGTTTTGCATATTTATTATCTTAAGGCAGTGACACGCCGACCTGATTGTCGGCCGTCGGACAGTCCGGTTTTCCAGAGCTAATCTCATCATTCAACAGTTTAAAGGCCCTGAACAACCACACAGGTGTTTCTAGTTCATGTGGCTGATTGGACCTTACCCAGGACTGGGTGGGTGGGGTTAGACTGAGTGATTGACATCTTCCTGAGTCCACTGGTAGTGCTGTTGCCCCTTGTTAGGGCGGGACAAACAACACCTTTGTCATTGTTATTGGTAGAAAGAATTAGTGACCTAATACGTTCCCATCAAAGCTCCGGGCCACCTTCAACCTGAGCAGAGTCTCTTCAGCCAGAATATCTGAAATATCTGACATATTTGCGTACTTTTTAAAACTCGGCCAGAACCCAATGAGCCATTC
Organism: Etheostoma spectabile; assembly: GCF_008692095.1. Classification (NCBI taxonomy): domain Eukaryota; kingdom Metazoa; phylum Chordata; class Actinopteri; order Perciformes; family Percidae; genus Etheostoma; species Etheostoma spectabile. The sequence goes on from NC_045756.1 coordinate 8,872,034, forward strand.
ACATACTGTAGTTCCTGTTGATGAGCCCTCTGCTGGCTGACATGTTGCAATAATCGATCCTTTGAACAAAGTTTTATTTTTATTTAAAACATAAATTCCCAGTGGATTCTAGTCCAGTTTTGTCAACATGATCACTGGGAGAAACACCCGTCGACTTCCTGGTTTGGAAACTCAGCTGCTGGGGGGATAAAGAACACACTCACTGAGCGGGGACATGTGAGTACCAGAGGTTTTGTGTTGAGATTTTACCCTCACTGGTCCAATAGGTTTCATCATAGTATCATGACACATGGTTAAAATCAACTCTATAATCCCAGTTGCTCCCCACATTGCCTTTTTGATATGTTGAAGATTGCAAAGAAAACTCCCGTAATCTACAGTAGATGGATGTCGATTTCTCTATAATGAATGCAAACAAAACATAATGTAAAGTATGTGTTGTTATGGTTACTGTCGAGCAGGGCGGTCAAACGCAACTCTACTATTATACACACTGCGGAATATGAATCACAACAAGGGCCAGACATGCTTTATTTAACCCTTGTATAGTATTCGGGTCAAACTGACCCATTTCAAATTTTTGCATGAAGAAAAATGGTACAAGTTACATTTTTTTCTCAAATCAACGGCCTTACCTTGTTTTCTGTGATAAACATCTATTCCTGACTCAATTCGGAAAATTGTTCGGGATATGATTTTGTTTTTCCAAAATAAGAATGATCACAGAATGGATTTTTAACATGTATTGTAACCTTATAACAAAAAAACAAATCCCACTTCCATTTTAATTGTGTTCTAGTAGAGACTGATGGCATTCCCTAAGCAGATATGATACCTCAATTGTTTAAAATTGAGATAAAGACAATATTTGTTAATAGATCATGAAGTGAGATTTTATTTCAGAATTGTTTTTAAAACCCCAAATAAGTCACGGGTCAATTTGACCCAAGGGATACGAGGGGGTCCCGAAAGTGAAGACAATACAAGGGTTAAAATGAAAAAGTCAAACATATTTGACTGTATTTTTGCATGTTTTGGTCGACATGAAGCCCTTGTAAAGTTCCTCATCCATCATTGAAAAAAGCGCCTAGGTGGGCCAAAATGTGTCTTTGTGGGCCGGATCTAAATCTGCGAGGGTCCGGATTTGGCCCACGGGCCTTTGGAGTTGGACACGTGCTATAGAGAGTGTTTTATTTAAGTGTAATCTTTAGAAACGTGAATGAATGTTATGTATCTATGCCTGAGTTCCGTGTGGAAGTTGTTGATTGGTGCGTAAACAGTCCCCGCCTACAAAAGATGGCGTCCCAGGATGTGACACCATTTACACCAAGTGATCATTAATTGGTGTTGGTGTTTTTTCTCAGCTCAGAGGTGCCAAATTGTCCTATTTTTGATAATTTCTCCAATAACTTAGTGCGTGGAGTCTGACATTCCTGCTGCTCTGCTCACAGAGAAGCACTGGAACTGTCGCATTAAACACACACAACCTAAAAAAGCTTCCACGTGACGACAGTGATTTCCTTCAAGACTCAAAGGAAACGCTCCCTGTCCGTCTGTTAGTCTGTCTGTCGCCCCCCCCCTGTCCCCGTCCCTCTAAGGGGCAAGTGATTACATGTTTAGCCAATGCAGTTTGTGGATATCTTCCGATGTGCACAAACACAGATTCTAACGCCGGCAACAGTAGCTTTTTTTTTGGAGGGGGGGGGGGGGGGGGGGTAGGGGGGGGAGGCTGACGGCTGATTAGGATGCCGGCTCATGGCTGAGTCTGCGGGGCCCCAGCTGGATGCAGGGAACATCGCTCATTACACAGATTCTAGAGAGGGGGAGGCTAATTCACACTGCAGGGCAGCATGCCGGTGTAGGTGTAATCATATCATTCTAACTCGGCGGCCGGTGACGCGCCGGCGAAGCCTCGGCTCGTGCCAGAGGGGCCGGCTGGAGCCTGATTAGAGCTCGGCCAAAGACAAAGTGACACGTCCTTAACCTCATCAGAGGAGACGTTAAGCAAACAATCACTACCCGTCAAGGTGCAAGGCTCGCCCCGCAGAGAAACCCCTCTGCCCCGACTCAATCTTCAGCCTCTTCCTCCTTTTTTTTTTTTTTTTTTTTGTAAATTAGAGCTTTCTTCTCGGGGAGTGGCATGCATTTTTTATGAAGGCATCATGGCCGATGGTGGATGGCTGCCTGGGCGTTCCCATCACTAATACACCACTGTCCCTTTTGATTTAATTAGACATTGGCCCCCACTATTTTCGACAAGGAAATATCTGTTCTAATTAAGCGGTATACTTCACCAGAGAATGAACAGACAGTGCAATTCAACGCGGGGTTAATGTGGTCATAAAAAATCCATGATTTCTTGCCCTTTGCCCTCCCCTTTTTCTGGCATTTCCCCCTAAATTCTCAAGAAAATAAACTTCAAATGTGTCTTTTGTCTCTGTATTTTTCTTCTGAACAGGTCAATTATTTTTTTTAGGAGCGGGGGGTGGTGGTGTTACTTTATGATTATTCATGCTAGAGAGACTCCCGGCCGTTAATGGACTTAGCACTGTTCTGTACTTCGCTGGAAATAGATAATTACTCCATTGAGGAGGCGAACCTTCGCAGTCCAACCTTCCTGTTGAAAAGGAATGAATGTAGCGTTACATGTATGTAATTTCTTAAAGGAAGCATTGCCTCTGCAGCCTGCAGGGATTAGGCCTAATGACAGAAGTTAATTATATTAAGAGTAATTTTCAAAAACAGTTCATGAACTGCAAATTATACTTAAAACTGCTGCTTAATGCTCTTAACTGTAATTAAATTGCCTAATATCTTAAGAAAATGAGCATGTGGGAAAGAAGTGATGGGTGAGGGAACTTTTAGGAGTTCCGGGGGTTAATGGTCCATGAATTAAATCAGTAATGTGATAGTCGGATGGTCGTCGTTGTTTTCAGTGGTTGTGTTCACGCCGGTGAGAAAAGAGCACCATGAGATGTTTCAATCGGAAACGGGTGCGACTGCAGACCTCGTGTCTGGGGAGCCGACGTGCAGAGAGTTGATCCCCGGGTGAAAGGTGCATCAAACTCTGCAAGCAGGTCTACTTTCTCTGAGATTTGATCTCTATAGGTGAACCTGGTAGTGTGTAGGTCTTGTACAGAGGCCCAGGCTATATTTACATTGCTAGGTTTTTGATTTTTGAACATCTTCTGCTACGTTTCCCCCTCTCATTCCCCCTGCTCTGGTGTTTCCCCCTCTCATTCCCCCTGCTCGGGGGTCCAGGACCCTTAGGGGGTCTCAGAGTCTCTGCAAGGGGGCCGCCAAATTATTGTACATTTACAAAAAATGAATTGCCTGAATCTAACATTTGGTAAAGATAAATACAGAGAAATACTTTTTTAATTTTACACATCATTTATCATAGAATTAGGCCTATCTGCCCTATGATATAACGTTAGATATTGTGTGTGTATGATATTATTATATAGTTAGCGCTTCCACAGATACAGTGAAGCCTAAGGATTCACTGTTTCCTCATTTAAACATTATATCAATATGTGAATATGGTAACATTATTATTTGAATGCTTAGCATTTCTATGCACGTAATAGGTATGTGTACAGGCTCTAGGCCGTCCTACACGTTGTTGCAGGCCCGTTTAATATGCAACTTATTTTATACATATACTGTACATGTAGTGGGGGGGGGGGCGGGGTGCTCCCTCTGGTCTCAGGGCGTTTTCTAATACTTCTTAAATGATTGTATTTGCAAAGAACTGAAGAGCAATAAAGAGATAATTTGGTGTTAATGCTGAACATTGACGTCCGCTTTTGAAATTCCTCAAATCTCTTTTGAAAACAAACAATAGAGACTCTTGTCGATTAAAAATCTCTTTTTTTAAGAGGGTCCTGGCAGACAGGCAGCAGTACGACCACAATAACACAAAATACACAAAAACATAAACAACTGAAACGGCAAAGCCCTCAAGTCAACCACAATACTAACACATCAGGCAAAACATCTGCAGCCAGATGGCTCCCTCCAAGCCAATCAACATCCTCTTAAAGCGACCAATGACGAGCTCAGTGGTTTCGTGGATCTGTGTGACTTGTTCCATGATGAGGCAGCGAACTTAATGCCTTTTCCCAGCTCAGCTCTAACCTTTGGAACACTGATGTAGGTAAGAAGGAAGGATGGAGGAGACCTAAAATAACCTTGTATGTGAGATAGTCCCTGTATAATAAGAACGCCATCAACACGTTCCACAGTTCACAATGCTTGATGACCCTGAAGATCCATGGTTTACAATGTCCAGTGCATGGCAACATGAGATTAAGCAGCATGTATGACATCGTCATAATCATAGACAGACATCAAAGATGGATTGAACAACAGGCAGGATTTGATTCTGATATAAACCCGAGTTTAAGTTTGAATCTTTTGCTAGCTGCTGAATTAAAAGGTAAATAAGAGATTCCACTTAAAATACCCAAACATCTCTACTTAGAAACACGTTTAATTTTCGTACCCTGGGAGGAAGGAGTGAAGGTAGATTTGATTTAGATTTGAATTTCAAAAAAGCATGATGATGTTTTTCTGCATTTAAAACATCCCTTAAATGTCCCATGACCTAGTGCTCTTTGGACTTAGTGGTCCCTAATACTGTATCTGAAGTTCTTTTATATAACCTTAGTGGTCCCTAATACTGTATCTGAGTCTCTTTTATATAGCCTTAGTGGTCCAATACGTATCTGAGTCTCTTTATATAGACCTTAGTGGTCCCTAATACTGTATTGAAGTCTCTTTATAGGACCTTAGTGGTCCCTAATACGGTATTGAAGTCCTCTTTTATAAGATAGTGGTCCCCTAATACGGTAGCAATGAAGTCTCTTTATATAGACCTAGTGGTCCCCTAATACTGTATCTGAGTCTCTTTATATAGACCTTAGTGGTCCCCATACGTATTGAAGCTCTTTTTATTAGACTTAGTGGTCCCCTAATACGTATCTGAAGACTCTTTATATAGACCTTAGTGCCCTAATACTGTATCTGAAGTCTCTTTTGTGGATGGCTGGGCTCAGTGGGAGGTGGTTGTCTGCCACTTGGAAGGTTGATGGTTCAATCCCGGCCCATGCAGTCCCATGTTAAAGTCTCCTTGGGCATAACATTGAACCTCTCTCATGGGGGGCTGAATTCTCTGGGCGGGCAAAGCAGAGGAAGGGTGTTACCTTGCCCCTTATGACCTCCTAAGGAGCAGATTCCAGATCAGCCCATCTGTGCTTTCATTTTTCAAAAGGCAGAGCAGGATGCCAGGGCTTGGTTTACACCTATCACCATTTCTAGCACTGGGGGGCCATAAGCAGGCTGGGGGGACACATATAATGTTAATAAACCTCATGAAGTGACATTTCATCATACCATGGGACCTTAATATTATGTGTGAGTGTCCTCAGAGGTTATGAGGTCCATGGCCTTTTCAAAACTCGCTGAAGACCCTTGGACTATATGAATAATCAACATACCAGAATAATACAACTAACCGATAGATGTCAATCACAGCTACTGCGGCGGCCTATAGCCTCACTCAGTTAGTGTGCTTACCCATGTTGGCTAAGTCCTGCAGTGGCCGGGTTTGAATCCAGCCTGTGTCCCTTTCACGTCTCTCTATCTAATAAAGGGAAAAAAAAAAATATCTTTTAAAAAAAAAGACTGCCTAACTGCCGCCTTGGAGTTATCATTGGTGTGTGTGTTGCTCACTGAGAGAGACAGGATCAGAGTCATCGTCTCTCTTTCTGCTTTCCCAAGTCTTATTTTCAAAAGTTCTTTCGGGCCTGACAGGTGGACTCCAGCAGCGAGAGTCCTCGGCGCTGAGGAGACGCCTCGACCCATAGCCACTCTCGCTGCGTTATGCAGATTCAAAGCACACATCAAACGGCCGAGAGGAAAGCGCCTAAAGGTTGAGCGATGCCAAACATCAGAACCGCTTTGCATATTCCGATTCTCCTATCGATCGGCGTGATCGGATCATTCGCGGACCGTCTCGCAGATAAAAGAGTGGGGTCTTAAATGATTAGCTGATGAATTTGATAATGTGCTGTGAGCCCCTCCTGAACATTACGCATGCAGGGAAGGAAAAAAAAAAGTGGCTGCGTGAGCCTCTGGAGGAATCGCTATCATTAAGAGAGGAACTTCAACCTTCCTCTGCTTTTTTTTTAAACATTCACATAGTTAGACACAAGCTTGGATTCAGCAGGCTCTGGTTTCACAAGCAACTAACAGAAAAGGTCAAGTCGAGTTGGATGTGATGAACGTTCCTGCAACCGTTAGAGTAGGTAGAGGCAGAGAAGCAGGGAGAATATCAGAATAACTCCACTGGTCATCCCTCTGTGTTGTGTCCGTTTGGATTCCAGTTGTCCTCTTTGAATATTGGCTGATACTGATGTTGATCCAATCCCCGGATCAATACTGTCTGTTTAGCCGGGCTCAAAGGAGACGGCTTTTAATTGCATCAGCGCCGCATGATGGTGCCCTTAACGATTTTGTGTGTACGTAATCATTTTGTGTTTCCCATAAATATGTTTAATTGACGCTTCATGCTTAATTTTCAAATGCAAAAAATCATGACTATTGCATAGACAGCGCCGTATACTGAAAACTGATTCTAATGTCCTTCTGATCTGCGATGCTTAATCCCAGGTCCAGTCACTGTAGACATTTTAAAAACATATTCGACCGATTGTATGATTTTTTCAGTCTTGATAACGAAAGAATGCAATGTAGTGTTAGAAACACCATCAGGGTGTAATCAGGATGGTCTTTGCGCAGGGCAAAACATCTATGTTTTCATGTTTTACAAGAGATATTTCAATGTTTACACCTGATCAGACCTTTTTTAAAGTAGTTCCGATGTTGGAGAATGCAGACCGTCTTGTCTCTGTTCCGTGCAGAGATTTTGATGTTTGGTCTGATGTAAAAACGGTGCTCGTAGAAATTTAAAGGGAGGAAAAACAACAAGACGAGGTGTAGTAGTTATTCATACGAGTGTCAGCGCCATATGCCTGGGCCAGATTGGTGGTTGGATTTTGGACAGCTGGACGCTAATGATTCACTGCTGGGCCCTGCGTAGACCAAAGCTAAGTGTACATTTTGCCTCAGGCACCTCTGCTGCTTCCACAGATACACTTATAGTAAGACCGACTTGTTTGCATTGAAAACACTTCTCTGTGTCAGTTTAACTCGGCTTCTTCAAAAAGCCCTCCTCCACCTGCATTTCTTACTTTCTAGGGCCAAAAAACACGTCATGCAGTGTGTAGTTAAGGCACAGTGGCTCTCGGTTGTCAAGTCGACTTATTTACCCACCGCTTTAAAAACCATACGTAATGTGCTTTAAGGAACAGGAGAGTGACAATATGGAAAAAGAGAGCAGAGCATGGAACATGGCGGCAAAATGAAGACGCAAAGGGGGGGGAGCACGCTTTAATGCACAAATAAGAGCGATAGAATGCAGAACAAGTCGGCGGCAGTGAATGAAATTAGGTCTGAGGTTTGGTTGCAACTGAGGAATTGAAGTGTGCGTTTCCACGTTGAAGTCAGTTGAAGTTGGAGCTGCACTGCAGAGCAGATCAGTCTGGGCTCAGTGGAGAGGAGGAAGCTGCTCTGGGTGATCAGGGGATCACTGGAGCTGCAGGGCAGTGGACCCCACCACACATTCTCACTCCCATTGCATCAGAAAGGGACGCTCGCTCAGGTGCATTTGTCATGGAAAGATCCCCTTGATATGGTCTGGACTCTTGGTGTCATTTTTTGACGCTCTGGGTCAGGACCTACTGGTAAAAAAGCAAGAACAGTTAGGTTGAGGAAAAGATGGTGGGTGGGGTTACATAATATATATTACAGGACACACGGACACTAACCCCGGTCTCCTGGGTGAAGCACTGTGTTGTTTGACCCCTCCACCACCCAAAACAACAGCCACGTGGATGTTTGGTTCTCTCTCTCTCCACCACTTCCTTACACAGGCTAACTGTTCTCGTCTCTTTCGTCCCATTGGACAGCTCGTCACCTCACAGGACTTCTGGAAATTGAAGTTCCAGCGTTATCAAATGCTAACCCTGCTCTGGTTTAGTTGCCTTTATTAAACCAATCACCAATCATCCGGACGAGCCGCGGTGTCTCGGGACCAATAATCAGTCAGGAGGAGACCCACGGTTTTTATCAGAAACATAGAGGACACATGCTTAGAAATTTAGGAAATATTAGCTAGGATGAAAACACAATGCAATCTGCTAAAAAAATATAAAAAAAAGATCACATTGATGTGTAGCAAAACACATTTTCTATCAGGCTCTTGGCAAGAACTTGGATAGTCTCATGGAAACATTCATTGGTCATATGACAAGGGCTAGGAAAATATTTTTTCCCAGAACCAAATCAAAATAAAGTGCGATACACTCCCATACACTTCCCTCAAAGTTCACACATTGTGAGGTTCAAAGAGGCAATACACAATTAATTTCTTCAGCAACAAGTGCTCTACAGCGAGTTTAATATGTTTCTATATATTGTTCCCATATACGTGTGTTGAGTGTTCTTTTATTATCCGTGATGCCATGGAAGAGGGTTTGGATGATGAGGGGAAAGTAGAGGAGACTCTCACACTTTGACCTCATTAAATTATTTACATATCCCCATATGCCACCCGGGCCATTTCGCAGGCACAGAAGGAGGGCCTGGGCAAAGACGAGAGAGGAAAGGGGGGGGGGAGCACTCCTCGGACCTGGCACTGGGCGAGAGAAAGTTCAATGACATGCAGGCAGGAAAGCGCGCAAGTGACCAGCAGGGATTAGCCAATCAGAGCGTCAGAAGAGCAGCCAGCTGTTCCTTCTGGCCGGAGCGAAAAGAGCCCCGGAGCAGGTGGTGCAGCCCGTGCCAGCGTGTGCTACAGAGGAGGGGAAAAAGAAAACGAAAAAGAGAGGAGGAGGAGGAAGAGAAGAAGATGACGATAAAAGACACTCATCCTGCCCTAATGTCGGGACGTTGCTGCATTACTTTTGGACTCCGTCTCCCTTTTTTTTCTTCCTCTGCCTGGCACTTATGGCTTTGCCTAGCTTATGTATAAATATTCCAGGACACAAGGATGTCTCTGTTCTCTCTAATGGGCTAGACCCATCTCTCTTGAAAGGAGAATCTCAGTCTTTATTTTGTGCCATTTCACTGGATCAGATTCAAAAGGCTTCCAAAAGCAGAGCTGTAAGCAATGAGCTGAAGGTAGGACAGGTGAAAGGAATCATACAAAGAAGGTCAACAGGGGTCACAGGGTCAACAGGGGCCAGCTGTGGCCCTGCAGTCCCGTGTCAGTGATTTTTGGCATGACCCTGAACCCTGAGTTGCCCCCAATGCTACGCCATCGAGTGTGGATGTGTGTGAGTGTGTATCTGCTGAGCAGGTGTAGGTGTCTGTGAGTGTGTATCTGATGAGCAGGTGTGTAGATGTGTGTGAGTGTGTATCTGATGAGCAGGTGTGTAGATGTGTGTGATGGTGTATCTGAGAGAGCGTGTAGGTCTTGAGTGTGATCTGATGAGCAGGTGTGTAGATGTCTGTGAGTGTGTATCTGATGAGCAGTGTTTGTAGATGTCTGTGAGTGTGTATCTGATGAGCAGTGTGTAGATGTGTGTGAATGTGTATCTGCTGAGAGGTGTGTAGATGGTGTGAGTGGTATCTGCTGAGCAGGTAGCCCTTGGCCACAGTGTATGACTTTGTGTGAATGGTTCCTGTACTCTGCAAAGCGCTTTGAGTTGTCGGTAGGACTAGAAAAGTGCCGTCCATTTACAATTAACAATGAAGGTAAAAACGTATTAAAAATTAAATATAATTATAACGAGTTTAGGGCGCCCATGTAGCTCAGCTGGCAGAGAGGACTTAGTAGAGGTTTTTGTCCACAACGCAGCGGGCATTCTTCTTCTTCAAACTTGCCAGTGCACGGTAGCATTAGCAGCATTAGCAGCATTAGCAGCATTAGCAGCATGTGAGTGTATCATGTGACGTAAAAGGTGGGCAGTAGTCCTGTAGGTCCCTCACCGGTACCGTAGTTCAAGATGGAGCAGGAAATGGAGCGCGTACCCCAGTTCATGCAAGTAGAAATGTATATTTTCAGCATATAGATACTTGAAAATGATGGAGGTGGTCAATTTTTTTGATGAAATTATATGTTCCTCAGAGTGCCAAAAGCACATTGGGGCTCTCTGGGTGTGGGGTTAAAGAAAGAAAAGGAGTTCATTGACCCCTGGCATTGTTTTTATTAATCATCTCTTGAGTTTTTATGGTGTTTAAGGAAGTCGCCCAAAACCCGGTTATCAAAAAATTGCACTTTCAGTCAAAATTTTAAAGAAAATAACTAATTTGTGGGGAACCCATGGCAATATTTGATTAGTCATTGGTGGATATTGTTTTTTCCTCAGGTAACCGTACACAGAAAACATTCAAATATGCTGTACATTGTGTTACATTACATGTGTATGTTTTGCGAGTAAAGCCATTAAAATGACTTTTAAAAGCACTATTATTCTGATTATTGAAATGTTTCTGTAGGGATTTTCCCGTTTCCAGAGGGCCCTGAAGAGATTGGGCTCTCTAGTGTTGGGGGAGAAGGAAAGGAAACTCTAGAAAGAGTGACCGTACGCAGAAAGTGTTCCAATATGAATTGTGACTTATATTGTTCGTGAGATGGCATGTGAAACGAGGTGACAGTGTGAGTTGAGAGTTCCCGTGTGCCTCGTCCAGTGAATGCAGCAGCTGCGGAGCGTCACAAAGACAACAATGCTCTCGCCCGTCCGAGGGGTGGTGTTGGTGCACCGTGGTGATGTTGGACAGCTCTGCAAAGACCCGTGAGTGGAATTTAATTCATTTGCATTTATGGTTTTACTCTCGCTCCCACCGAAACACCAGGTTTGGCACAGCCTGTCCATGGTATGGCATAGAAATGGAGAAAAAAAAACAACAACACACGTCTGCAGAGATGAGAGGGGAAATAAACACTGCCCACTGTTAAAAGTGCTAAGTTCTATCAACTTAAAATAACACGTGAACTGGTGCATGAACTGTTTTGAGTTTCATAACTCTTTCTGGATGTGTGCCAATGATAACAGTTGAGGGTACAGAATAATTTGTCCCTTCGACTAATTCCCAAGTTTCTAAAACAACTTTTATCAGCTGGCAACTTGCAATATTAATAGTCAGAACAATATATTAGTTTTGTTGAACATGAATGACACAACATGTATAGCTAGTTGGTTTAATAGGAAATTTCTGGGAACTAATGAAAAAAATGGATGCCTTACTAAAACATTTCTAAAATGGATTAACTAGAGATCATCTAATTTATAAAGATCTGAGAAATAAGGTCACAATGCAGCTTACGTGGTCTGGTTGCTTCTGGATTTTACTCAGAAATACTTATTGATCCCGAAGGGAAACTCTACTGAGCATAATGGCGGAATACCATCTCATATTTTATGAGATAGTCACGCGGCACGTGCTTCTGAATTTTTTTTAGGAGAAACAAGCTGTGCAGCTGCTGCATCTGTCTTCATTTCACATTGAAAAAGGTCCGTTTAAAAGATTTTTTTTCCGATTTTGGGAGACTTAGTCATGCTCATCCCGCTCGACATTTCTGATTAGCACTCCACCAATCAGATTGGTCATTGAGTCCGACTGTCCGCCTTCCGCTTCAACATGTCAGGTCGGCCCAAACGAACCCTAACCTAAGCCACTGATGAAGGCACAGGCACACGACCAGACTCGAGTCCCTGACCTCGCCAGACTGTCCACGGCTGTTACTGGGTTGGGGGGGTCGGAGCTAAAACGTCCTTTGTCCTCGAAGTCATCAGAGAAGCAAAGGGAATAGTAAACAAATCCGGAAGAGCGTTGACAAACTAATGGCCAGGGTAAGCCAGCATGATAGCAAAAGCTCAAAATAGTTATTTCAAATGATAGCCTACATATTGCAACAGAATTTTACTTTATAATTCTTTGGAAATTCTGAGTCAGGATTTTACAAAAGACACTTTATTACTCCTTAGTCTGTCACAGTAGAGGTTTACTCCTCGATTCAGTGCCCCCCCCCCGTTTCATTTCTTCAGCTGTCTGTCATAAAGGCCTAAAAATGCCCAAAAAATTATCTTAAAAAAAAAAAAGTACTCACTAATAGTAAAGCAAAGACCATTTATGGTCTAGATACTGCCTTCTTAAAAACTATAAGGAATCTTTGACCTCCCTTTAACTAACTGTGTGTGTGTGTGTGTGTGTGTGTGTGTGTGTGTTGTGTGGTGTGTGTGGTGTGTGTATGTAGTTGGTGTGTATTGGGAGAAGTACTGTATGACTTTGAGTGCATATCTTTGTTGAAAAGGGACGGGGGGACTGGTTTAGGAAGTGTGAATGATTGAGCCCATGATAGTTTTTATTGTAAATAAGGTGGGACTGTTTTGTAAATTGTATATTGTGATGTTTGTATTCACTTGTTTTGCATATTTATTATCTTAAGGCAGTGACACGCCTGATTTGGCGTCGGTCGGACAGTCCGGTTTTCCAGAGCTACTTATCATTCAACAGTTTAAAGGCCCTGAACAACACACCAGGTGTTTCTAGTTATGTGGTGATTGGACCTTACCCAGGACGGGTGGGTGGGGTTAGACTGAGTGATTGACATCTTCCTGAGTCCACTGGTAGTGCTGTTGCCCTTGTTAGGGCGGGACAAAAACACCTTTGTCCTTGTTATTGGTAGAAGAATTAGTGACCTAATACGTTCCCATCAAAGCTCCGGCCACCTTCAACCTGAGCAGAGTCTCTTCAGCCAGAATATCTGAAATATCTGACATATTTGCGTACTTTTAAAACTCGGCCAGAAACCAATGAGCCATTCACATACTGTAGTTCCTGTTGATGAGCCTCTGCTGGCTGACATGTTGCCATAACGATCCTTTGAACAAAGTTTTATTTTTATTAAAACATAAATTCCCAGTGGATTCTAGTCCAGTTTGTCAACATGATCACTGGGAGAAACACCCGTCGACTTCCTGGTTTGGAAACTCAGCTGCTGGGGGGATAAAGAACACACTCACTGAGCGGGGACATGTGAGTACCAGAGGTTTGTGTTGAGATTTTACCCTCATGGTCAATAGGTTCATATAGTATCATGCACATGGTAAAATCACTCTATAATCCCAGTTGCTCTCCACATTGCCTTTTGATATGTTGAAGATTGCAAAGAAACTCCCGTAATCTACAGTAGATGGATGTCGATTTCTCTATAATGAATGCAAACAAAACATAATGTAAAGTATGTTTGTTATGGTTCTGTCGAGCAGGGCGGTCAAAGCAACTCTACTATTATACACACTGCGGATATGAATCACAACAAGGGCCAGACATGCTTTATTTAACCCTGTATAGTATTCGGGTCAAACGACCCATTTCAAATTTTTGCATGAAGAAAAATGGTACAAGTTAATTTTTTCTCAAATCAACGGCCCTACCTTGTTTTCTGTGATAAACATTATTCCTGACTCAATTCGGAAATTGTTCGGGATATGATTTTTGTTTTTCCAAAATAAAGATGATCACAGAATGGATTTTTAACATGTAATGTAACCTTATAAAAAAAAACAAATCCCACTTCCATTTTATTGTGTTCTAGTAGAGGACTGATGGCATTCCTAAGCAGATATGATACCTCAATTGTTTAAAATTGAGATAAAGACAATATTTTTTAAAGATCATGAGTGAGATTTTATTTCAGAATGTTTTTAAAACCCCAATAAGTCACGGTCAATTTGACCCAAGGGAGTACGAGGGGGTCCGAAAGTGAAGACAATACAAGGGTTAAAATGAAAAAGTCAACACTTTGACTGTATTTTTGCATGTTTTGGTCGACATGAAGCCCGTAAAGTTCCTCATCCATCATTGAAAAAGCCTAGGTGGGCCAAAATGTGCTTTGTGGGCCGGATCTAAATCTGCGAGGGTCCGGATTTGGCCCACGGGGCTTTGAGTTGGACACGTGCTATAAGAGTGTTTTATTTAAGTGTAATCTTTAGAAACGTGAATGAATGTATGTATCTATGCCTGAGTTCCGTGTGGAAGTTGTTGATTGGTGCGTAACAGTCCCGCCTACAAAAGATGGCGTCCCAGGATGTGACACCATTTACCCAAGTGATCATAATTGGTGTTGGTGTTTTTTCTCAGCTCAGAGTGCCAAATTGTCCTATTTTGATAATTTCTCCATAACTTAGTGCGTGGAGTTTGACATTCCTGCTGCTCTGCTACAGAGAAGCACTGGAACTGGGCATTAAACACACACAACCTAAAAAAGCTTCCACGTGACGACAGTGATTTCCTTCAAGACTCAAAGGAAACGCTCCCTGTCCGTCTGTTAGTCTGTCTGTCGCCCCCCCCCTGTCCCCCCTCTAAGGGGCAAGTGATTACATGTTTAGCCAATGCATTTGTGGATATCTCCGATGTGCACAAACACAGATTCTAACGCCGGAACACAGCTTTTTTTTGGAGGGGGGGGGGGGGGGGGGGGGGGGTAGGGGGGGGAGGCGACGGCTGATTAGGATGCCGGCTCATGGCTGAGTCTGCGGGGCCCCAGCTGGTATGCAGGGAACATCGCTCATTACACAGATTCTAGAGGGGGGAGGCTAATTCACACTGCAGGGCAGCATGCCGGTGTAGGTGTAATTATCATTCTTAACTCGGCGGCCGGTGACGCGCCGGGAAGCCTCGGCTCGTCTGCAGAGGGGCGGCTGGAGCCTGATTAGTCGGCCAAAGACAAAGTGACACGTCCAACCTCATCAGAGGAGAACGTTAAGCAAACAATCACTACCCGTCAAGGTGCAAGGCTCGCCCCGCAGAGAAACCCCTCTGCCCCGACTCAATCTTCAGCCTCTTCCTCCTTTTTTTTTTTTTTTTTTTTGTAAATTAGAGCTTTTTTCGGGGAGTGGCATGCATTTTTTATGAAGGCATCATGGCCGATGGTGGATGGCTGCCTGGGCGTTCCCATCACTAATCACCCACTGTCCCTTTTGATTAATTAAAATTGGCCCCACTATTTTCGACAGGAAATATCGTTCTAATTAAGCGGTATACTTCACCAGAGAATGAACAGACAGTGCAATTCACAGCGGGTTAGTGGTCATAAAAAATCCATGATTTCTTGCCCTTTGCCCTCCCTTTTTCTGGGCATTTCCCCCTATTCTCAAGAAAAAACTTCAAATGTGTCTTTGTCTCTGTATTTTTCTTCTGAAACGGTCAATTATTTTTTTAGGAGCGGGGTGGTGTGGTGTTACTTTATGAATTATTCATGCTAGAGAGACTCCCGGCCGTTAGAGGACTTAGCACTGTTCGTACTTCGCTGAAATAGATAATTACTCCATTGAGGAGGCGAACCTTCGCAGTCCAACCTTCCTGTTGAAAAGGAATGATGTAGACGTTACATGTATGTAATTTCTTAAGGAAGCATGCCTCTGCAGCCTGCAGGGATTAGGCCTAATGACAGAAGTTAAATATAAGAGTAATTTTCAAAAACAGTTCATGAACTGCAAATTATACTTAAAACTGCTGCTTAATGCTCTTAACTGTAATTAAATTGCCTAATATCTTAAGAAATGAGCATGTGGGAAAGAAGTGATGGGTGAGGGAACTTTTAGGAGTTCCGGGGGTTAATGGTCCATGAATTAAATCAGTAATGTGATAGTCGATGGTCGTCGTTGTTTCAGTGTTGTGTTCACGCCGGTGAGAAAAGAGCACCATGAGATGTTTCAATCGGAAACGGGTGCGACTGCAGACACTCGTGTCTGGGAGCCGACGTGCAGAGAGTTGATCCCGGTGAAAGGTGCATCAAACTCTGCAAGCAGGTCTACTTTTCTGAGTTGATCTCTATAGGGGAAACCTGGTAGTGTGTGGTCTTGTACAGAGGCCCAGGCTAATTTACATTGCTAGGTTTTTGATTTTTGAACATCTTCTGCTACGTTTCCCTCATTCCCTGCTCTGGTGTTTCCCCCCTTCATTCCCCTGCTATGGTGTTTCCCCTCTCATTCCCCTGCTCTGTCTTTACCCTCTCAGTCCCCCTGCTCGGTGTTTCCCCTCTTCATTCCCCTGCTCTGTGTGTCCCCCTCTCATTCCCGCTCTGGGTTTCCCCTCTCATTCCCCCCTGCTCTGGTGTTTTCCCCCTGCTAATTCACTGTGCTCGGGTGT
>NC_045756.1:8888282-8889003 GCF_008692095.1 Etheostoma spectabile
TGTTTCCCCCTCTCATTCCCCCTGCTCTGGTGTTTCCTCCTCATTCCCCCTGCTCTGGCGTTTCCGAGCCCCTGACGCCCACGTTTCTCCTCCTGATTGGGTATTACAGAACGTCTCGTTCTCTAAAACTTAAAGCTACTAACGTTACCATGGTAACCACCAGCAGTGGGCGGAGTCTCCAAGCTGCCTCCTGTTTATGTCCAGTGTAAGTTTACTGCCGAGGCTGCTGGTAGTACTGCAACTTTACACTGAAAAGTTTTACAAATAACTTTTTGTTAACTTAAACACTTTGAGTCACTATCTGGTTATCAATGGTGGTTCCTAAAAATGAAATCACAACATAGCAACATCAAATGTCACAAATCTTTTTTATGTATGAGAGAATGTATGTAGAGAGTTTTTCCTGCGTGTCTCTTTGACATGTAATATTTGACAGCCAATCACAGGTATTATTAGATCTTGGTAGAAGTGTTTTGCGTGCTTATTGGCTCACAGGCGCTGATGAGATTTACTCCCTAGAGATGGAAACTGGGTATTTAATAAGGGGGCAAGCGAGCATCAGGAAAGCGTAGATTCCATGCCGAGATTCTGAGGCTAACAAGCCATTACCCGCCGTTAGCATCCCATTGACTCCCATTTATTTTGGCGCCACTTTGATGGTAAATAACTTTACATCTGAAGCGTTTAAAGACTTTATTTGTCTGTTGTTTATTTCTAAAGA
>NC_045756.1:8889013-8891547 GCF_008692095.1 Etheostoma spectabile
TGTATAAAAGGCTCCATTACCCTGTAGGTCACGTTATAGCCCCATAGCAAGCGTTTTATGAAAAATAGGCTAAGGATTGTGTCATAACCACAGGATTTTTCTGTTGAGAAATTACCGTATAGTCGGGAGAAGCTCGCAGGCAATCGGGGGGAATTGGAGGCATATAGTCAAGGGAGAAGTCCGTAGAGAGTCCATGAAAGCATCGGAAATAAAATGTTTCCCTTTGATGGATTGGAAATACTTCGGTATGTGGCAAGTGAATTCATATTTCATTCATATTTCTCTTGCACAGCTACCAGAAGATTTCCAACTTCCAGACAGGTTGCTCACGTCACATCTACGTCTTCTTGCTCAGTTGGAGCAGCAATACTCAGCCATCACCGAAAAACTGCTTCTCATTGACTTCACTTGTCTCCATTTCTTATACTGTCTATGGTTTTGAATGATGAGGCATTTTTCGACACTTGATACGTTAAAGGCAACTTGTCTGTGCCTAAAAAGTCCTGAATTCAGGGCCCAGTCCTTCCAGTGAGTTGAAAGAATGCTCCAAAAGCTAGCTCGTCAACATGTGAAGGAAGATTGTGGATCCTCCCACTCTCTCGCAGTTGTATCGCTGACAGCATTCACTCATAATGACACGCTAGTAGTAAATTCATAAATGCATGAGATGAGTCGGCCGTACCACACTGCAGCGGGTGTCACCGTCTGTGTTGCAGAGACTCGGGCTGTGCCACTACTCCAGACGCCTCCACACACTCCACTGCAACTGCTGTCCTTCGTGGAATTAGCTTTATTGTAAAAAAAACAGAAGAGAAGTCTCTCCTCTTCAAGCCGGTGAAACCTTGACACGTAAAGTGAAAAGTGCTTGAGCTGTTGTATGTTTTAATCCTCTAAAAACTGTTGACAACATGAATTTTTTAAGCATTTCTGAGCTCTAGGGGAGGGGGGGGGGAGAGAAATGATGAATGATGTGCATTTATCTGCCCGTAATTAGGTGTATTTCTTCCCTGAGTTTTTATTTAATGATTGGCTTTTACAGCGAGGGCCAGCACTTTTTGAAGTGTAATGAATCTCCTCTCAGGCGACTTAAGAGTTGGAGGGGGAAAAAGGGGGGATGAAGAAAAGAAACTGCCGTCATTCTGCAGCTTTGAACAACCCTTAATCTGTACAAAATGTAGGTTTGCCTAGCTTTTTCCTAGATCAAAGACTCACGAGAAAGTATTATTCACTCATAACTGGTATGTTAAACCAGCAAAATGCCATTGTTGAAGTACTTACAGGAGGTTTTTCACCTCAAAAAGAGAGGGTTTGGAAGCTTTCCGAGTCATGCCATTTGTGCAACTGTGCATATTAAATCTTCTTGGAATTTTGCGTTGCCGGGACTGTATGTTCCGTGTGGCTGAAGTGTACGTGAATGTGTGTGTGTGTGTGTGGGGGGGGGGGGGGGGGGGGGATTTTTTTTCCTCCCTCTCCCACACTTGTATGCAAAACTATGAAACTATGCATGCACATAAACACACACTCGCAGTGTGTTCCATCTTTGCCATGAAGCCAGACCCCCCTCGGCTTTTCTCACTTGTAATCATGTCCAAATTTGCACAGGAAGGCAGGGGGAAGGGGAGAGCCATGTGAACTTGTGTGGGTGTTTTTCTGCTTCTTTTCTGTTGTTTTTTTTTCCGTTCCCTACAAAAACCAGCTTCTGATTACCACCGATCTCCGATGCCCGGGCTCCAAATTCACCTTCTGAAGCCTTTCAAAAGGCTGAAAGGTTGGGAAAAACATTTCTCCTCTCGGTTCTTTTACAACTAAATGTGAAATTTGGCTTGGGGAGGGAGAAACAGTACATCTGCTGGGCAACAAGTGCATCAAATCTAAATGTAAAGAATGCAGAGAGAAGTCCTCGCTGTTCGAAAGGCTTAAACGTAATTGGTAAACTACTACAGGAAGTGGAAATCTCACAAAATACTCCTGGAACATTTGAATGAATCCAGCAGCATCTCAAAACAATCTCAATTTTGTTTTTTCTTTTCTTTTAAATCCTGTAGTTCTACTCTTGTATTCGCGGTTTTATCTCCATCTCCTGGTCTTATCTCTGTGGACCAATTCCATGGTTATATTCTTTCCAAACGATTAGTTATTGTTAATTATGTAATAAGTTAATCATTGTACTGAGTTGCTTTTGGCAATATTTGTTCTATTACACCCATGCTTGTGAAGCCTATTGGACCTGAGCTGATAATTAAAATGAGCTCCGTCGTTCCGTTAAACCTTAAAAAGAACCTTAAATAAACTGCAAAAACGTGGCACCAAAATGAATTCTAGGCCCAGATCGGCTTGAAGACCTGCGTGTTTTTGTGAATGCTCCCACATTCACTGCGTAATTCCTAATTTTAATAAAGGAAAATGTAAAAAAAATCACATTCAATGTGACATGACATCAGATTTTGCAAAAGCCGTGTTCTCGTTAGGGTCGACATGTACTTGGCTTCCTCCTTTCATGTCTCCATTCTGTGTGTGTGTGTGTGTGTGTGTGT